>NW_020438947.1:246970-283016 GCF_000699045.2 Agrilus planipennis
TATCTGTGGAATATTACTGCCTCAGCATTTGCCTAAGTGATCCAAGGAAATCACAGAAAAACTTGGACCAAGGCAGACGGACCCGGAATCGAACCGGCGTCCTCCCGAATGCTAAGCAATGGTCTAGACCTCTAGGCCATGCCGCTGGGTCGAGACTGGTTTAAAATTTTACCTATTTATAGGGGCGGGATTGAGGACCGAAAAGAAAAGATAATAGAAAGGGGAAGATGGGTTGGGAGGGAAACTTGAAAGCGTTCAATGTCATTTGTAAAATGTTTAAAAACCAATGGTGTTGGTCTAAGAAAAATACTTTTACAAATGTATGCTTCGGCAAACAAGTAAGGAAATAAATAAAGGAAATGTGTGTGTTCATATTATGTAATAATTAATTACAATATTGCATAATATTGGCTCATAAAGGTTTTGTAGATGTACTAACAGTTATTGAATTCTTGCAAACGTTTAACCAAAAGGAATTAATTGATGTTTAGAGATAACTGAAAGGTGAAGTGAGTCTGGAATTTATGCACAGTTCCTTCGCGAACAACGAAGCATCGTTTGAAGATTTAAAACAGAGATTCTAAAAAGCAAAAAGCATATTTTATTAGAAAAAGGCAGTTAGAGAGTAACTCGCGAGGAAATACACTTTTAATTTTAGCCAGTGCGAAGTAGAAGTGCGGATATTGATACATAAGTATCTCGTTTAGACGATAGTTGAACTATTATTTGCCGCCGTAACGATTTCAGTTTTAGTTTATCACACCATCATAGAGTATCTAAATCACAAAAGTTTACCACAGTGCAAAATTTCTATTATTCCATTCCTTTTCTTACTTTACCGTTTTTATATTCTTCTCTCTTCTGTAGTCACTTCCTCTTTTTTATCTGAATGATACCAATTCAAAGTCGTTTTAATCGTGTTACACACATATTGTAATATTTCAGTACCTTGAAAAGGTCACGTACTTTCAAATCATGTTTTCAGTTAAAGCATATGGCTATTTTATCCTGTAAAATAAAGCAGAAAATGGCAAGCAATGATAAATTCTTATTGATTAGATGTATATGAGTATATTATCAATTAAATTGGCATAAAACACTTTTAGACACAGCTACTGATAGTGGAAAAGAACTGCTAGAGACTATCACCGCACTTCAGCTTAATGATATGTTAATTTCTAACAATGAGCTTAATAGTGTAAATTGTTTTAACTTTCTATGGCCACCTATTATATTGGGAAAAAATGGAAATATTTGTGGAAACTGTTGCAAAAGTGAATCGGATGGATTTGTTCCTAATACTGCGTTAGAAAACCTTCGCATTCAATGCAGAAATTTTGAGAATGGTTGCAAAGTGCGAAACCACTACAAAGAAATGGCAATGCACGACAAGCAATGTATTCATCGAAAATTTTGTTGTCCCATGAATAAAATCGATTCTTGTGTATGGTTGGGTTGCAGTAATAAACTTGTGGATCATTTTATGCAACGACATCCTCAAAACATAGCAACAGCAAGGATCAATTCTGTTTCACGTACTGTTAATTTTGAAGAAGATGTGAAACAGGTAACGCTCATGTAACTACCTAGTGGAATTTTTTTGTCAGTGATAAGTAGTGACATTGTTAACAAAAATATTTCAATCGTTGTTTTCTTTGTTGAGGATTCCAAATCAGAAGCTCATAACCATCAATTTGTTGTTCAATTAAATAATTCCGAAAACACTTACGTTTGTCGTATGCAGAATAAATCCAGTATTATAAACATTAGTAACTTCAGTGAAGCTTATATCGATGCACTTAAAATAGATATAACTCAAACGAAAAAAAACTCCACCGATGACTTTTATAAATGTACTTTAGAGATAACAACTGTGAATATAAATTAAATGAAGAACTACTGCAACAATTTGAATGTCCTGTATTTAAAAATTATATGACAGCCCCAATTTACCAGTGCGCTACTGGTCACAGCGTGTGTAATCAATGTAAACCAAGCTAACAACTTGCCCAATTTGTAAACGCAACTTTGAAAATACAAGAAATTTCTGGTTTGAAACATTCAGCAATCGTGATTATTTTTCATGTCCCTATATCGATCGTGGATGTGTGCAAATTTGTCTTGGAAGTGATATTAACAACCACGAAGACGAGTGCAATTTTAGATTATATAGAATACAGACTTGACAACCCATTTGAAGGTATGGTAATTTATTAAATTTATTCAATAAGTAATTTGATGCCGAAAAAGCTTTTGTTTTGAATGCAATTACCGAAAAGGCTTGTAACAACATAAAAATTAAAAACACTAGTTTACATGACTTTTGCTCATGAAATGAAACATATATGGTTACGTTACTTTGGGTACAATAAACTACATCCAAACAAACAATAGATAATTAAAAAAGGATACTCTTGATTTTCTTATAAATATTTCTATCTGTACCTCTCATAACAGATCAAAAATAGTCACCTAGCATATTTTGGTTCCAAAAACCTTGTTAAAATCGTTCAGCATGTACATCAGTCATACCACTAAGATTTTCTGGAAGAAAATCGAAATAGGAATGCAAAGAATGAATTTTTAATTACATATTTACACCCTTCTTCTTGTCACTTCTTTGTTGCCTAAAAAATTACCAATAATAATTTTGAGAGAATTCCAGGCTGCTTTTTTATCTCGGTTCTCGAATTTTGTATCGTCGAATATTTTTCTAATTTAAAGGACCCACAAATATTTCTTTCTTTAATTTAGTCTGAGAGAGGCAGCCTTGACTTTATCAAAAGCTTTGGTAAAATTTTTCATGATACCAAGCTTAATGTGAAGCTGTGGTAATATTGTTTTTTTTTTGGGTCAACTAAACATGTATTTTTTTACATTCATCATACCATCATATTCAGTTCATACAGGCCACTTTCTTTTATAATGATCCTATCTTGCTATTGAGACCCATAAAAAAACAAAAGTGCTTGGTGTTTTCACCCTGCAACCCAAAAGCAGTCCTATGACTTTAAGATCACCAAAACACACCAAGTGTAACATTCCTATTTAATCGATTCAATTGATTTAGCCATTGTATTATAGATTTCTTTATAATTAACAGCATGACCTACAGGAATAGACGGCACTGTATTTCCGTTGTGCAGAAGAACAGCTTTAAGACTTTCTTTCCAAAGAATCCATAAAAAGGCGCCATTCTTTTGAATCATATGATTGCTTCATTTGTTCAAAAAGTCTCTTGATGTCATGACAATAACAAAACTCATTTCCTTTTGAAAAAAAAAATTAGCACACGCGTTACTTCTAGAGCGATAAATACTAACTTTTGTATTAAGATGAAGTAAATTCCATTGTTGCAGCCTGGAAGCAAGTAACTACGCTTTTAATTTGGACAACTGCTAATCTCTAAGATCATTTAGTTCAGTCTGACTTATCAAATGTGGACTCCCTTCATTATCGACAAAGTTATCTGTGCTTGATTGTTCACTGTCACTACTCTGGTGCATTGTTACACTACTCGATGCAGCAGGCTGAGTTTGTTCGCCTTTGCCAGGTGGTGTGGGAACTGATAAATTCTTGGAATGAAGGATCGGCTTAGACACTGATGGAATGACTGCATATTTTATATTATCTTTATTTTTTGAGTTAAACCCGAAAGCTTTTATTAAATAAAAGTAACAATCGTTTACGTGGTTAGTTAGTTGAAGACCTGTCGACTGTTAGTGTACCTAAATCACATGAGGAACTCAATTTTTATCTTGATTTGACACCAAAAATCCAAAATAATGTAAATAGCCTTCTTGCAATGGTTTTTTATAGAAAATCTACGGCTTAATTGAATAATTTTATCATAAACATTACAAATTCGGTTTGATTGTAGTTTACGCACACCAAATAACATTTGCATGTAATAATACGACTCTTGAATCACTCAGTCGTTTACAAAGTACAACGATAAACGTATTAAAACAATCCTTCTATCTCAGAATTGTGACGTACTACGAAAAATAAAAGAATATTTTCGTAGCTATCGTCCACAGCTTGCATAAATACATATAGATCATTTAATGAACAAAAAATGTTTTTTCTAATCTACTGTTATAATTGCTTTAATATTAATTAAAATAACCGATATACTTAAGAAAAACTTTTCAAGCTCAAAAAGTGATTACTTCTATAATTGATTTTTTAATTTAAATGTAAATTAAGCAAATCTGAAAGGCAGCAGACATAAAGCAGTTTAATTTAAAGTAGATATTCTGGTGGTTAATAAAATTATAAGCGTATCAAGGAGGCCGGAAACTTTGGCAATGCTACTGAGCATACAGGTAGTCGGGTCCAAATTTCGCTTACGGTGAAATGGCAATAAATATATTGAATCAATGGTTTTAAAACATATTAATTGACAACCGTGACAAGAAAAGCTTCTAACGGAATTAAAATTTAAATAACTTTAGTCTTGAAATGTAAAAAAATTAAATAATCTTAGTAGAATGAAGATTCGGACTATAGGGCCGTGTTCTAATTGAAGTATTCTGTCCAGACGTTTCGTCAGCTACTACGGCTGAAACCCTCAATGGTACTGGTTTAGAACATCAATTACTATCATAAAAATTATGTAAGCGAGTGTATACAAACTTTAACAAGTATGTGGACGGATAGTAATGCTAGTTACACCGGGAATAAGTAAATCAAATTATTAATCTTTAATGGGATAGTATTTATGACACAATTGTGATGAAACATGTTAGTACCAATAATAAATAAACCGAGAAGTTTCAGTTTGAAACTTTATTATGAATACAGTTGTTTCAGTTAAGGGGTTTAAGAATTAATTATCAAAACTAACATTAATGATATACTACGTAGCTATATACAAGTAATAGCAACAGGGGACAACCTACAGGCAGGTATTTGCTAAATAGTGTAGTTGTAGGACTTATAAGCTACAATATAAGCAGAGGTTAATTAGAAGTCGCTAGTTAATAGAATAGGAATAGTAGTTATAAATTATTATTATTTACTGGCTGTATGTTATTATTTAAAGTTTCGTAGCACAGTTAACATTTACTTTTAAACCAGTTATGTAATAGTTCAACATTAAGCTTCAGATGACAATAACGTTAAACGGTAACTCTTACTGAGAAGACCAAATATATATGTTTGTTTTAGTTGGTTCCACTTTAAGGAAATTTTCAAATAACAGATGATAATAATAATATTTATAATAGATAATTAAATTCAAAGTATAATTTTAATCGAAAAAGGCTCCTTTATCAGATCTCAAAAACGTCCTAATTTCCTTTTTAAATACGGATAAATTAATTATTTTACAATTAGATGTATCCGTTCGCTGAAGTTGAACGCATCCTGAATTTCGAACAGTAATAATAACATCAAATTTCCGAAGAAAATGTGATACTTTCACCAACCGAGATTTCGAATAGCGCTCCCTATCAAAACTTATACTAAGGGTACATTAGCACTCCATGTTTATTCGCTCTAAGAGGGAATCCAACACTCAGCATACATACGACAGGGTGTCACAATTTCTTGGAATCCCTGAAATCGAAAAAGTCTTTCATTTTAATTATAGTTGTAGACTCTTTGATAAAGGCCTCTTAGCAGAAATCAGCAATAACTGCAGCGTACGTTTACTGCAATTTACTGTTGAAATTTCTACGTTTATTCGTTATACATTTAAATTATCGAATTATTTCGTATTAGACAGTTTTTTTAAATGTGGCTATGTATCCGACGGAATGTTCGTTGGTCTCTAATATGACAGTACCTAACTGTATACGGCGGATTTTACAGACCTGACTGCGACATATCACGAATAGTTTTAAATTAATCCAACACGCTGTCAAATTGAAACTATAGGCATACCTTCTAATGAAATCTATCCCTAACCTCTAAATTAAAAAATAGGTCATACCTACCAACTCATCTTTCTTAAATACGTTTAATATTGTAGAATTAGTAGACAAGAGCGCTAGCAAATTTCCAAGTTGGTATTTATGCCGGTCCCTTACTTAATCTGATGTGGGAGAAAGGGTTCGGTGTCGAAAACATAAATTTACCAGAGGGTAGTAATGGAATACGAATAAAAGATGTATTTTCCTTCGTAATATATTCGAGAAAGGGTCAACCGAATGCAGAAACAAAACGTTGAAACTAAATGGAACGACAAAGCACGGAAACGAGGGATATTTTCCTTTCAAATCACCTTTGATGCAAATGGAACGATGGCGAGAGTGTTGCAAATGTTCTGCTTTGTTACTTCCGAATGTGCCGTTTTGTCCAAATAAATGTAAAACAGTTGCTTACTTTAGCAAAACGAAAAACAACCTTCAAACGAACGTAGCTGAACGAAATGTACAAACCACCGAATTGACTTACGAACAAAGTAAACTCGTAGAGCGCACAACATACATTAGAAACGCACATCACGAAAGATGATATTACCTTAGGGAATTAAGTGAACGTTTTAATGACGTTGGTGTTTGTTGTAGGGGTAGAAAACAAGAGATGCCTTAGTTTATCAACTCCTGAATAAATTTCATAACTCCTTATTTTCTTGGATAAAGCACAGCTAGATTAAATAATCTCCAAACAAATAAAGTATGATGAATGCGGCATTGCAATCCTTTTAAAACAATGTGGGTAAATAATTCACAAGAAAGTAATAAGGTTAGCAGCGTACCTTGCAAACCTTGTAACACACACAAAAAGAAAAACAATTGGAAGCTGCTATTCACTCTTTGAAATCGAAATTTATATAAATTTTCACCAAATTCGCTGTTATTCGAAAGATAACTGTTTTCTTCCATTTTACGAATTTTTTAGTTTTTATATTTACGAAAGCTGTTTCAACCTCAGCATCAGTAAGCTTGAATCTGCAAGAAGTCGTTTACCTCACAGAATAAATAGGATTTTGATTATTTGTCAAAACAATGATTATTAAAAAATGAAACTTACGCTTACGTTTGGGGAAAAATAATAATACCATGCAGCAGTACTGCATTTTATGTATGCATGCACTATTTACAAGGTAAAGTTTGCTCGGCCCGTGTTTTATTTTTATTAACAAACGTATTAACGTTTCACCAGCTAGCGTTGTAATTTGATGTTTTTGCAAATTACCTACCTGACTTGACATGATAATCAAGCTTTTCAAACATTGACTAGGTAAGTATATTTCATCATATATCGTTGCCTTTTTTTCTATATGACACTGCTATGGAACTACGACCTATTTCATTGACAATAATTGGAATCTTCATTACATTCTCCTGGATTTTGTTCCGACGCTAGGGCAACATACTGACAGTTCAACATGAAAGCTGTTCTGGGAAAAATGTATCTTAGGACACTCTCCTTGAGGTTACCTTAAAATATTGTGTATTGATGAACATAAATACACGATCACGACAATACTAACTATCTTACGTTTGTGTTGTCGTCTTTTTCTTATTATGACGTCAAAAAAGAATAGTTGGCAACATCGCGAAAGTTCGCCATTTTGCAGAGCCAACTTCAGTGTTGTAAACTATATATCCACTGATATTTTTCACTTTATTACGATAAGCAACTTGATCTTAAATTATATTGAAAATAACGATAGTCGTTAAAAGTGTATTACTGAAAGATTTTTTTCTAAGATTATAATTTTTTGCGAGATATATTGATTACATGTTACGCAAATTGAAACGTAATTTGAAACACCAATCAGCGCAAAGTGACATCACTCCATAAGTCAGTTATAAATGATACTCATCTCTGAAGTTCATGATAAGTGCACTTTTGCTGTGCATATGACGTATCCACACAGAAAATGCTCTCAATGTAGATTTTAGTAGCTGTCTCAGGGCTTTGCATGGTATAAATACAAGCTTAAAGACAAGGTATAGCAGCTTCACCTTTGTTTTATAAGTGCAAATGTAATGACACATAAGAAACTATCTTGTTATAAGTATAAAGAACCAACTTTCTTGTGTGGGGGGTCACACGTTAAAAAATACAAAATTAAAAATTAAATTATTTCTTAAATAAGTTATTTAAAATAAAGTTTGATTAAAATTACCTATTCAATCAATGAGGTTTCTGTATTAACTAATGCACTACAAATAATAATAGCACTGTCTAAGTATGGTACAAAATCGTGGTCAAAATATGCATGAGACTTTAAAAAGGCAAATTCTTGCAATCTCCCGACTACTCCTTCTTAGTGTATCCTCAAACTTGTCATTTTTTTGACAGTAGAATTTCTTTCTTACTACTTTTCTCTTAACTTAGCCCTGTCAGCCATACTTCCTCTGGGTGGTAAGCAGTTAAAAATCTTAGTCTCTTGACATCCTACCTAATATGAAGATTGACGTTGGGGTTTTGAGCTATTTTGTTTATCCTACCTAATATCATAAATGCGAATGTGAGTTTGTTTCTTTGTCGGCTTTTTACGCCCTAACTACTCAACCGATCATCATGAAATTTTGTACACGCATTGTTACTTTTATCCAGAAACAAAATTCTATCCCCGAAGGATATAAATATTAGTTTTATGTGGTAGATCATGGCATCATGAAATTTTGTATTCATTTTGCTGGGGGTACTGAATAGGACCTAAGGTACCTTTTAACCGGAAAAAATTCTGTTCTCAAAAAATGGAAAAATTAATTTTATGTGGCTGATTTCTCGCCTTACCTATTCAATAGATCATCATGAAACTTTACCACACATTATCAGAGTTACAGAAATTGACATAGGGTACCTTTTATCCCAAAAAAGAATACTGTTTCGGAGGGATAGAGATATTAGTTTTCTGTGGTCGATTTCGCGCCTTAACTACTCAATCGATCATCATGAAGTTTTGCATACACATTGTAGGGGGTAGAGGAAAGGACATAGAGTATCTTTTAACCAGAAGAAAAAGTGCTGCTCCTGACGGATAGAAAAAATTGGTTTTATGTGGTCATCGACGATCTGTGTCACTTGTTTATGACACCAACGCGAGCGAAGCCGCGGGTAAAATCTAGTATTTTTATATCTGAAGTGCAACTACCAAAACTTTCACAAACGAAATTTTTTGTTCCAGTTGGAGTAGCGGACACTAAATATTTCATGGTATTTGTTTTGTTCAACCATAATGGAGGGAACAAAGAGAAACCACACTAAGACAAGTCCCTGAAAGAGAGCAGCAGATCTTTTAGTACTCAGAGTGGCAGAGATCACGAGGATCAGTATGGCACTCTGATCTGATGCAAAATACTACTGCGATGTGGAAGGCAACTGGAAACCACCACATTATGATCCCGAGTAAAATGTACTAGTCAGAGACATTAGAGGCAGAAGCAGGAGTTAGAAGGGGTACAGGTAGACCTGGGTTAGATTACTGTTCGCAAATAGTTGAGGATGTGGGTCTTTTTAGTCTTTTGTCAAAGGAAACATGATAGAATTGGAGTGACGTCACGTCAAGCCAATGGCATTTACGCGCGAACTTTGAAATGTTAATCTTTGATTTGCAATAAACAAATTATTAGTGCATATTTTAAATTTTTCGTTTTTGGTATCTTTATGTAATCCTTGAATATTTACGATAGATTAAAATAATCAAATTTTGCCAGTTCCCCATTGTACGTAATATTGTACTAAGTTATTGCCGACAAAATAATCAGCAACTTTTATTAACGAGTTACAGTGTTATATTGTGACACTAGTCCTATAAGTAGACGTTTCGTATGTTTTGCGCATATTATAAAATATAAATTGCCAGTAAAAGTATATGTGTATAATCGAGCAAAAAAATTTAAAACCTGAATCCCTAATCTAAAAATAAAGATGTAAGCAATTTCCATGTCGAAAATAAAATAACAGAACTGATTAATAAACGAATACTAATAATTAATTATTAATAAATCCTATACGAATTTTTGAAACAAATGTACCTGGACTGTGTCTTTTTACTGTAGAGAGTGTAGGACTTATCAAGTTACCTACTTTGTGAATCTTATAAATTATTAGTTTGCCTACTTTAGGTAAGCCAACTTATTTTACTTATGGTAATAAAGCTTTTAGAAGGTCTAGAAACGTTTCTAATTGTGAGACTTAATTTTGACAATGCATTATATATGGTATTTATTTGGTTACAGTCCAATTTAGTACTTTAGGATTGAAATAACAATATCTTCCCTGATGATCAACACTTCTTTTTAGTACTGTTACTGTTTACAACCTTTTTTTAACTAAATTGTGAGATTCTGAACCATGGATTCCATACCTCCAACAATTAAACATTTAGAGCTTCAACTAAATAGGCTGAATTGAATCTTTTTGTCAAGCTAACCTAATACATTACTCATTATTGTATTCCTTAAAATAGTTATGTATAATTTGGTAGGTTAGGTTTTTTTATACAGGTAGATGAAATGATATAAGTATTTTATTATTAATTGCACCCATCCTTACTGAAGTTATACAAGAAATAATTTTGTAAAAGGGCACTAAAATGTATAAAACTTAAGACCAAAATGCCAAGCGAAGGCTATCAGCTGTAGAAAACACAGTAAACAAAAATACAATATCCAAATTTTCGTCAATACGCTTATTACCATCTCAAAATTTGATAAATTTGATAAGGAAGATGTGGTGGTTGTAACGTGTCAATAAAATTATGCCGATATTATAACATGAGAGATTGTTTATAATTTTCATCGCGTTGTTTTGTGTTTCCCTCCTTAGTATTTCAGAAGTACCTTTACACAGAAAAATTCTAATTGTTAACAAGAAAAGCTTAAAAAGTATCCCAAGTGTCACACAATAATCATAACATCAAATATTTTCATTTGTTTGAAACACTTAATTTCGTAATTAAGATTTTCACACTTCAGTTGTTTTTGTCATACATTTTGTGGAGACCATTTAAAGCCAACTGAACCTAATAACTGAAGATGCTTTAGCAATATAAAGGAAGATTCAAATACGAATATGCGTATTTTCAAAAGGGATTTTCATTAATATGACTTCCCCAAATTTAATATTTTAAGCAGTATATATATTGCACAATACTCTTTCAGGAATTCTCATACGCTAGTTCGTCATACCATTCGCTTCTAGCAGACAATGAACTACATCTCACAACGGAGAAGACATATAATCACACATCGTTATCTAATGCAAATTCCAATAAGCAGAACAACAGTAACTAATAACTAACGTTGTTAATACAATTGAGACGTCCAGTAAGGTCCTCCTAGATATCATTAATCAGATACTGTGTTACACGTGTTATGGGGATGTTAAGGAAATTGCATAATGTATACCAAATGGACAAAAGGAGCAACCCATTGCATACATTGAATAGGTTTAGTCTTCAATAGACATCAATGCTATGCAGGCTTCAGTTATTTCAATGAATCGAATTTAGTTGCAACATAAAATTTGTGTTTGATTTGTGTACTTTCACATTACGTGAAACGGTACAAAAGACAAAAACAGGAAGTTTGACGTATGTAGCCTGAATTAATGCGGTAGCCTTTATTAGGTTATTACTACATCACAAAATAAATTCGACAATGGGATAGTGGCTGAATAAAAGAATAAGTTGTTGTAGAAGAGACATAATCCCTGTATTTAGTTGAACAGGGATGGCGTTTGTGATCGTATAAGTAATTAACATGTTATAATGAGATAACTATTTTGATCAGCTGACGAGGAGCTAATAATACAGTAGGTAACATATTATACCTATTTAAAACGATACTTTTATTAAATGCAATACGGATTGTTATAATTGAGCGGTTATTAAGCTTCATTAGTTACCTGGATCACTCTCAGTAACGATGCTCCATCATAGATTCGAGAACAAGCGTGCTTAAACAGTACTGTTATCTGTTTCACAAAAAGAGTATTTATTCTTCTTAGATAATATAATATGAGTTTATGGAATACAACACTGATATATTTTGAACACAATGTTTCAGCGATACTCCACACGATGGGGTACATACATGAAAATATTTTCATCCCTTCTTTAGCAAAGAGAAAGCATTATAGAAGTTCGAAACTGTTACAAATAATTTCAGTAGAGGGTACTTGTGAAAACTTGATTCAGATATTTAGATTTTAATTGGAAAGGTTAAGAGATACACACCACAAACGGTTTTGAAACTTAACACTTCGAAAACATTGGGTTTAAATATAAGCTCGCTTTCATTTTACAAGAGTTTCTCAACGATGATCATACGATGAAGTATTTAAAAACTTTTCTTTATTTCCACTTCAGTACAATAGAACACATTGTGGAAAAAGCTTAATAGAAAATGAGATCCCCAAGGTATCATCATACCTAGCTTTATTTAATGACGAGGGCATGTCAGTAAGGAGTGGATAAGTGGAATGATAAATTGTTCCATTTTTTATAATGGAAACCGTGAAATCAAACAAGTTTATAAAAAAAATGACTAAGAAGTAAAATTAATGCTCTAACATAATTTAGTTTTGTGAACTATCGAAACGACTTGTCGACTATTTGTTTTGCTTTAATAAATTGTGTGCAAACTACTTGTGTTCTTTATGTAGTTATTAATCACATTTCATCATTTGCTAACCTCTCTCAACATTGAACTTAGTTTGTATAAATGTTCCCTGAAAGGGGCACGACCAAAATTAGGTTTTCTTCTCTATCCGCAGGTAGACTATTGTTAGGTCTCCTAGGTAGAGGTCTGTAGTGTAATTGTTTCTGGTGATTGTTGTATTTAATCCCCAATCATCTAGCCTCAATGTTTTGGTAAAGGAACAAAATCCTTCAAAAAACGCCCAACCGTAGCGTAGGTTCGGTTTGGTAATTTCGGATTCCTTCCGAGAGGAACCTACTAACAAAACTCCCTCCACCTCAGGTCGTCATAGGACCCTTGGATTAGGTCTTTAGGTACATGTTTTACGTTGAGGTGTTCCTTCTACCTTTAATTTTATTTTCTCTGAAATATTGCGAAATATTGCGACTCTCAAACCTGTCTGTGAATGTTTTTATTAATTGCCTTCAAATTTAACCGGCATGCTTTAACTGTATAACTGTCAGAACTCCAATAATTTATTGAATTAATAGGAAATAGTAACATATGATCCAACGACAAAGCGTAATTATGTATATCAAATTTTGAAGCAACCACTTTTTCTAGTTCTTTTATTTTTCCTCAAACATTGAGGTAGTTCCGTCCATTCTGGCGTGATTTCTCTATATTTTTCGGTGTAACAGAATTTTTTAATTACGTTTCTCAAGTCTGTTTGTGAATGTACTTGTTAATTGCCTTCCAATTTGACCCACATGTTTTAGAAAACCGATTAACTCCAATAATATGTTGCAGTGACAGAAAATAGCAGCATATAATCCAACGATAAACGATTGTTTAAGTCGAGTTTTAATGCAACCACTTTTCCTAGCCTCTTCATTCTAGTTACCATAAGCCCAGTAGTATGATTCGACATATTCACTTTGCTTCTCTCGTGATTCATAAATTAGTTCCTACATTCTGTCATAAACAGTTACCTACTCTTTCTTGTTATTGATCTTGCTGGTTTCTCTTACTCTTAATCCATCACGTTTCGGCTTTCGTTGTTACGCTTTGTTGTTCATTTAAAAGGCCTGATTTTTAAGGATGATGCATGACCTTTCCGCTCCGAAAAATGCAAATATCTTAGCGAAGCTGATGGGATTCAAATTTTGAAGATAGACGGCTATGGTGGTGAGCGAAAAGAGTGAAGACTTGAGGTTTCCGCAGGCCGCTTATGCCTATCGGAGGATACGAGTAAACCGTTAGCGAACAAGGTTCTCCGCTAAACCAAATTTCATCCTAACAAAAGAACTTAGGAGCTACCTCAAAGGGCAGATGTGACCGAAGCAATAAGTTTTGAAAAGTAATACATGAACTTATTTGTAACAGTCCACGCGTGAATTTTGCGTTCAACTTTGTTTTCTCGAAATATGTAAGTTTTGTGTTGAACGTCGTACTAAACAAAACTGTCTACATTAGTTTCCAGAAAAAGTTAACTTTTGGGAAGTATTTGTTACAATTACTAGTAAAAGAATAGACAATTTTGAAATAGATAGTTTATAATTTTTAAAGCATAATTAAATAGCTACAAGGTTTAGTGTAAGCTAATTTTATTCGTGACAGTTTGAAGTATATGGAGTTAATGTATATTACGTATGTTAAAGTAGATTTAAAATTGACTAACATTTACCTATAATTTAGTATTTAGAAAAAAAATGAAAGCGTGACATCCGCTCACCTCATCATCTCTCATCAGTCTTACCGAGTCAAATAATAACAAATGTAGACGATAGTTGTTATGCAATTTTGCTGGAACCCTTCGATGTTTCAAGATGAAACGAACTTAATCTCGTAACACGTAATGAGCTCCCTTTGCCTCTAAAAGAACCATTACTATAAGCTTGGGCGTTTCTGAGATTAGCTCGGAAGATATATGATGATGATTCCTGTGTGAAGTTTGTAATGGATGAGGATGAAGAGTGTTTTACGCTTTAATGGGAAACCATCAACTTTAACAACGCTATTTCATTAAAATATATTAGAATATTTCGAACAGAAGTATTTAGACAAACATGTTGTTTACAATTCTTGAAAAATGTTTATGTACACACATATGGAGATAAATAATTTAATACAGTTTTATTGAGCATGTATGTGATTTTTAATTGTATTGTATCTTTGCACCACCGTAAGTTACAAATTCGGCTTCGCAGCAAGACATGTATAAAGTAGTATTTTCTTATAAGGGTGCTAAAATACGTCAGAATCCCAGATCACCAACAAATTTTTATACAATTCAAAATTTTGAACTGATAATAAATATTACAGTTTTTTTTTACAGTATTTACTTTTAATTTGTAAAGGAGTCAATTTGATTTTTAAAAAGTCAACCAAAAAAAGAAAAGATAAACTTACAGAATATTGAAAATCACAAGTTGTACCATTTCTTTAGTTTTCTATTAGTCCAAAAATTAATTTTACTAGAGAATTTACATTGGAAATCCAAGTATTTTATTTCATGTGAATAGTTTAAATGTTTAAATACTTGTAGTCACTTCTTCTTAAACACTAAAATGGTGTTTAATTTATCGTAAACGCTTAAACGTTTTATATTAAAACACTTCAGTGTTTCATAAAAACAAATAAATTAAGAAAACGCTCCACATCCGCCGCAGGACGAACCTGAAGTAGTCTAGGTTGTACGTATACACCACGTTCTTGTCAATTACTTTAAGAGAAGGGGTTGTATAACCATGTGTAAACTTCAAAAATATCCTCATTTTATTAATTTAGAGAAATTTAATTTAATGAATTAAGGAAATACTACACTAAGCATTTACTAATTTAACTATTGTTCAAATATATATTTACATATTGTTACATAAATAATGTAGTTATNTTTACTGTTAATTAAACATAAATAATTTATTGAAGTAAAAGAATCGCTGCACTGTATGTAATGTTCCGTAAATAGTGAATAACTTTTGGACTGCATGTAGAAGACGTCTAGGACATCCAAAAAATTAGTTTTTTGTAAAAGTTCGGGTTATTTTCTCTTTTCAAATTATCATATTCTTTCTTTTTATATATATCAGGATCATAACCTTTGAAATTTTGTTTTGAACATCTTCTGAACAAGTTTCGGTTTCACAAACTTTTAGGAATATTCTACAGGAACAAAAATTGAAAAAAATCCTACATTTCGGGAGTCAACTTAAAAAGTACATATCATTTGAAATCCGTAGAACATCAAATTAAATGTTCAGGATGGCCTTCGTGTCCAATTAGTTTAATTGTTATTCATCATGTACGCGACACCCTATACCAGGGGTCGGCAACCTGCGGCTCGCGAGCCACATGCGGCTCTTTGGATGTGAAGCTGCGGCTCTTTAGTTCCATACGAAAATATTATTTATTTTATCAAAAAAATCGTTCTGAATTGATTAACGAGGATTAAGTCTCCTAGATTGTTACAGTGAGGTGAAGAAGTTGGTATGTGGAGTGCTGACTATCTTCGGATCGACATATTCGTGCGAGCAAGTCCTTGCATGAATATAATTAAAAGTAATGTAAGAAGCCAACTAACAAATGAAAATTTAGAGTCGTGTTTGAACTTATAACAACAAGTTATGAGCCAAATTTATCCAAACTTTCTAAAATCATGCAAAGCCAACACTCTAATTGAATTTGTTTGATCAATTGTTTGTTACTGAAGTACAAGTTAGTGTTGTATATAAATAGATATTCTTTCTTATGAATAAATAGATTAGTTTTTTATCAAAAAAAAATATTTAAATGCGAGTACTAAACATAAACATACTATTTATTTTTGGCAAGAAAAAATTTTGTGACTCTTTAAAAGCTTTGAAATTTTATAAATTGTAATTTTCGACTCTTCTGACTCAGAAGGTTGCCGACCCCTGCCCTTACTAAGTTAATTTCATTTGTCCCGTAATAAACCCCCACACCCCCAATCGGAAAATATTTAAGGGCTGTACTGTTTCACTTTAGAGGTAGTAGGAAGTACTTGCATCAGAACAAGAAATTAACGTTTGACGAAACATGCTATATTTTGAATATTTGAGAATATTTGTGCTTTATCATCAAAAATATTGCTGTGTTACTATTACCGTGACCAAATATTATTTGTTTAACATTATGGGGTTTTTATTTTGACATTCACTTTGAGTTTTACCATATGGACATGGATTAGATGTTGTATTACAAGCTAAATCCAAGTGAATCTATAATTGTTTTATTATTTTAAATGAATATCATTTTTTTACTAAATGACAAATTTATAATTTACTGCACTTCTTAACAGTGGTTTCTTTTGGTATGGCGTCATAATGGACAATTAGACTTATTTTAAAAGTTATTTCAGTGCAGAAATACTCTGAAGGTGTGGTTTCGGTTTTTTTTTTAATTATAATTAAAAATCTCAAAGTTGCAATTTCAAATCAACCACATGGTGATTTCTTTCTTGCTTTTAAAGCATAATAACGTTGGTAGCATGACGCTATTTGCCATTGCATAAAAAATATCACTACTATATAACGCATATAAAATTATACTGTCACATAGTGTATGTAATATCCAAAATTATATTCTTCATTTTCCCGGAACTAAGCCTGTGTAACTTTCAAAACGCGGAATTTTCGTACGCAATTGCATTTGTTGTTGTTCCGGGATATATTGAGTCGACATTGCAAAACGCAAAACCGCTACTCGGAACCGATACACAAAAGCGCGGCCAATGTAAGCCGATACAGAATTCCAAAGGTTCCGTGTGACCATGACGAAAACAAACACTATGTGGGGTCCTATAAAGAGCTAAGGTAACTGAGAGAAAGGGGATTAAGTGAATTCTGCGAGGGAGATTAAGTGTGGTCCGCGAAGCCAGGAGGAAGAGGTGATTCACTGGCCTACACGGTTCGAGTGTCGTTGGGTTCATCATAGATTGTCGTTGGGTTGACGATTGTAACCCTATACCGAAATCTCCCCTCAAAGAGAACACTACCGAATCCCCGTACGACTGATAGTTTCCTTTGGAAGTCAAGGAAGAGTAAAGATACGACCGTTTAACTTAATCTCCCTCAGTGACTCGTGGTTCCTACTTGATAATTTGTTGTTTGTTTATACTTATTGTTGTCGATAATTTAAATCTTTCAGCATAAACTAATTTAACGATGGTTGTGCTGAATATGTAAATTGAAGGGAAAACAGGTGTTTTAATGGTAAACCGCTCCTACGTTAAGCGACCCCATCATAACTTCTCAATATGTTTGAGTGTACTGCTACGAACTAGAAACGCGTTGGTTCAAATTTTACTCTTGTCATAGAAAACATTTTGGAAGATTTACTTTGTACTAAACGTTTTTTTCAGGTACCTATACGTATAACTTTAAGGACATTTTAATACAAAACCTATTTTTTTTTTTACGTTATCTCTATTTACCAACGATATTATTTTCTGTTAAAAAGCTTTCTTAGGCACATGACGTTTATAATAAAAAGGCCATATAAATTCTGGTAACTGAAAATTTAACAAACTGGTAGTTAAAAAGAAATAGCATAGTTATGCTGAACATACTGGACACAAAAGCGAGTTCTTATCGTGTTTTATAAATCTCACACATTCCTCATGGATTTTGTTTTCCCACACAACACATCCCCACATATCTACCATCGTATCTATGTTGAAAATAAAACAGAACTAAGATTCTTTCTCAGCTTTGTTATTGACACTGTCAGTTGCTCCAAATATTTTGCTTAGATACTTCTTTTGTTTGACAGTGGTGGTTATTCGTGGAATTCCTTTTTGGTTTAAACAGATCTCCAGTGACAATTTGAGCAGAAAAATTTAACTACTTACACTTTGGTTTCGTGTGGCGTCTTGATTTCTGGTGAAGGCGCTAATTTTGTGAAACTAGTGTCCATTATCTCCTGTTGTCCTGATGAAAAGTTTGGCAGATACCGCTTTTCGTATGAACATTTTGGTTGGGGCGAGGTTTGGTTTCATGAGTTTCAATTCCATCCGCTATGTAACCCACTCCGCTTAATACCAATAGACATCGTCGATCCAATCAGATTTTACATTTTGCATTCCCGCTTTCACTTATCATATCACTACACTCATCTGAATCCTTACTTTCATCACAATTTTCCAATATATGCATCAAAGATTACTCTCCCATTTCACATATTTTTTCATTCTTCTTTAGTCAGTACTAACATCTTCTACAACCATTTCCTATTGTAAACGTCGCTAGTACATCTATTCCATTAAGTCCTTTCAAGTATCATGGCATACAGTCTTCCTGCCAATGCTCTCAGATTAATATTCCTCAGATCCTCGCCTTTTATCATTTCACGACACCTAAACTCATCGTCTCAGTTGACTATCGCTTTAGCCACTCTAAACTTCTCTTCAGCTACCAACTTTTAACCAGAAGAGTTTCATTCGGCACAACAATCCTTTCGGCTACCATTTTAGGCAACGATATTGCCAAACGACGTAGGTCTACCATTTTAGCCGGCCTTACTACTTGTGCATTACTTGTAAATCCATATATCGCCAACTCACGGATACCACATCACCGAATGTGAGCATCTACGCAACGATAGATGAAACGACAGGAATAGTGTCACAGCGTCTTACAGTTACAAGTGGCGAAGTAACAATGGGAACATCGCATTGTCTGACAGTGGTGGTCTTATTGCAGAATGCAGTCATCTCTTTAATACCTTCATCTTCTGCTATTAAATTAGGGATTTCTTGGGAAATAAAGTATGAAAAGCCCAACAAACAAAACAGCTCAAACCCCAACGCCAAAACACGACACTGTAGTTGTCCGAAGCACTTTTTGGTAACAAGGTTACCTTCTTCAGGGACTGAAGTTCACTTCAATCCCTGAAGAATGTTACCGAAAAGTGCTTCGGACAACTACAGTGTCGTGTTTTGGCGTTGGGGTTTTGAGCTGTTTTGTTTGTTATACAACAACCGCCAAAGTTTTTCCAATCTTCATATTTGAAAAGCCCAAAACAAAANCACTAGTTCAATTATAATAAGTTGCCAAGTGTAAATATAGTTAAGTTAGAAATAATAAAAATCAGAGACATAGGAAGTGCGTTCGGAAGACACGTTTATTACGAATTACACGTGTCTGGTAACAACCTATCGTTACCAATGAATTAAGTTGAGAAGTTCCAGTTGCTTAGGGCCTACACACATAAATATATTAAAATTAGTAATTTACAAGTTAATTCAACACACGAACTGAAGGTCAAACTTATACCTACACACATAAATATATTAAAATTAAGATCTTAATGTGGATAGGTTTCTTTTCCTGATACCTGAACTATGCCGAAGATAATTTTTGCTTATAGTGTAACTATTCAAAACTATATTGCTATGTATTAAAGCACTACATTTTCAACCAACATCACATTCTATCTTTCAAACTTATTGCCATACATGATTTAATTTATAACCTTTCTTTATTATTTGGTTGACCTTAAGACTATAAAAATTACGTAGATCAGTAAAGAAACCGTTGTTATATTTTGAAAATCAGGATATACAAAAATTTAAAGAGAATCTTTACGATTAATCCAATTATTTCTAATATTTTTAAATATGCGAACAAAATCAGACAAAATAAATTTTCTCCGTTGGGTATTATGGATTCAAAATAAAGGTATCTGTTTTGGTAAATTGTTTGATTTATTCTGTCATCATCAATAACAAAACACAATCTTAAAACTAAATTCCTGTATTTTCTTTATAGTATCAAGAACTGCTTGTCGAAGTTCTTCACCTGTCAAATCAATAGTAGGCATTAAACAGATTACTACCTTAAAATGACCGAATGGCGAAAAATCATAAATGTTTTAACTGAACATAAAATATTATTAGCAGCGTAACCCGTAATATTCTTAGATTTATATGTCAAACCGCCGCTCCGACGGGATTTGACGAAGCTCTTGTAAAAACTAAAGTGGGTGGATCAGCTTTCGAGTATTGAGGATTTAGGGAACCGAACCATATTTGAACCAAAATTTTGGGGTCCTTAAAGAGAAACCAGACTAAGAGAAGTTCCTGAAAGGGGGCAGCAGCTCTTTTAGTAGTCGAGGTGGCAGATATCATGAAGATTGTTATGGAACTCTGATGCACAATACTGCGATGTGGAAGGCAACAGGAAACCACCACATTATGATCCCGAGTACAACGTGCTCTTAAAACTTCGGACGTAAACTAGTTTCCTACTCGGGTGGGGACTATCTCGGGGGATGTCATCAAGTGCAATAGGGGAAGGTGCAATATTTCACGAATTGGAGCGTGGAATGTAAGGACAATGAGACAAGTAAGGAAATTAGAAAATTTGAATGCTTAGATGAATTAGATATAGTAGGCATTAGTGGAGCCCGTTGAGAACTCTGAAGTTCTCTGGAGTGGAGACTTTAAAATGCAATCAGAGGAAGTGAATGCGGGAGTAGGAATTGTAATGCGTAGGAAAATAGGACAGAGTGTCGAAAGTACTTACAAAAAAGCGATAGGATACCTATTGTTAAATTCGAAATCGGTAAAAACGGTAACGGTAGTACAGGTCTGTATGTTTGCATCATCTTACATCGATAAAGACGTAGAAGAGGCAAATGCAAATATAGAATATGTGTTAAGTTTAGTGAGAGATCAGGAAAACCGAACAGTTATTGGAGATTTCAACGTGGTAGTTGGTGAAGGTAAAGAAGTTGCAATAGCGGGTTCTTTTGCATTAGGCAATAGAGATGATAGGGGAGATAGGCTCATAGAATTTTCCGATAAACATAACATAACCATCGCGAACACTTTATTCAGCCGTTACGTTAGGAGGCACAATACTTGGAATATGCCTGGTGATTTAGAAATATATCAGTTACATTACATAGTGGAACTGCATTGAAACGTGCCTAAAGTCAGCAGCTACAGGTATATGAGGTCTTAAATAAAACAAATGAGGAAAGTTCTGGATAACGAACGAGATTGTAGGACTAATAGAAGAAAGGCGGAAATACAAAAAGAGGACAGACGAAAAAGGGCAAAAAACATCATCATAAGGTCATCAGTTCTATCAGATGATAAAATGGGAAATAATTAGGAAGTGTAAGACAGCTAAGGAACAGTGGATTGATATGAGATGTAAAGGAGTAGAGGAAAAATTTAAAGTAGGCAGGAGCAGCAACGTTGAGAAATTAATATTAGGAAGAGAATCAGAGAAGGATATACACTGTTATCGATAGTTTTTGATCTATACACGCGATCAACATCATTATAGACAGTACTACTGTAGGGATAAATATGCAGAGACAAGAGACTAGTAAGCTTAGATTTGTAGATGATATGGCAGTATTAGCATCTAGCAAGGATGAGTTAGTGATAACTTTAAATAACATGGAGGCGGTATTGACAAAACAGTATTACTTCTGCCGAATAGACTTTGGTTAGTTATGTGTCAGACCGTACAGTGTTTAGTGTTGAAGAGTGTTAGGTTAAGTTAGGCTAAGACAAACTATGTACGTTGAGAGACGTATGTAAACGTATGTATACCATGACTATATATATATATATATATGTGTGTGTGTGTGTGTATATGTATATAGTAAAATCTTAACGTAAAACTCGGTACAACTTTCACTGTAAATATGTAGCTCTGTTCAAATTCTACGGTAAATAAATCCATACTTGCTAACACTAGTTCAATTATAATAAGTTGCCAAGTGTAAATATAGTTAAGTTAGAAATAATAAAAATCAGAGACATAGGAAGTGCGTTCGGAAGACACGTTTATTACGAATTACACGTGTCTGGTAACAACCTATCGTTACCAATGAATTAAGTTGAGAAGTTCCAGTTGCTTAGGGATAATTTTAATACAAGAGAAAAGTAAAACAACCTGGAAGTTTTAACCAACCTAACGGCTCAATTATACGGTCAAAAGCAAAGCAATAAGGACGACACAGACATATCTTCACTCAACAAAATGTAACTTCTGCATAGGCTCAAACCTAAGAAACCTGAGGAGTCGTATAGTAATCGAGTTCTTGCGTCGCTAAGTCCGCATCTTTTTAGATGTCACAATTGGAAGGTCGCTTGTATAGCATTGGACCACGGCCTTATATCATCCACGGAGCAAGCCTACTGAAGGTCACAATTAAGACATTAAAACCAGCTTTCGCATCTACATGCAGCAGCAGGGTGAGCATCGCACCTGAAACAACCGCCTGTCGAAAATATTTTTCGATCAGCGTGGCCGATGGAACGACATCTTCTATGGCTAGGGAAATGGGAAAATATTCCAGACGATGAAAATATAGTGGAGCCACCCACGCATCTATACGAGTAGATGAGATTCGCAGGCATCAAATGGAATATCAACAGCGACTAGTCGTAGCCGAACGAAGGGAACTACAATAGTATCGACCGCACCAACTTCTCCACTGCAGAGAACATCTCCTTTCCAATGTCAAAAATCATTTTCATACCGAGTTTGCTCCATGCTAGTCAGGTTAGTCAAATTTGCACTAATATCCACTTTGCCGTATAAATATTCTGTTTCCTTATTGTGTTTCTTTTTTTTGTTCTATTTTTTATGAAGCGATTTATTAACTTCTCATTTCTTTTTGTTTTTTTTTTAAGATAAGAAACAAAATAGAGCTGGTTTCACTTATCTTTGTTTTGTTTTAACGCATAACTAGTCAAGCGGAATCCAGTTCCGGCATCGATTTTTCTACGGGAAGATTATTTTCCTTTGGAATATTAGTTATTCATAGTAGTTTGACCCTTCCCCCTACACCTCACCTCCAATCCTACTGTGGTCTGTACAAAAATTCAAACCCTCGAAGCAAAAGAACGACCGAAAGGACCTGAATTGATAACTTCTATAACGGCCTAAGGTAGAAGGGTTTTAGTTGTTAGGCGCTCCTAGGAGTGAATCCAACACTACCCAGTCGTAAGAACGGCTAGATCTTTTGGAGATTTCTCCTCTTCCACGAAAAAAAAGATTAAATTCCGACATTCCATCTACCCAGACAAGGAAAAGGGAATCAGGTCGTGTCAACTAAAATTACGCACCCGCAATAAGTTCTGTGTCAGTCTAAAGGTGTTTATTTGTTTACAGCCGAAGATCGTAAGTCTCACCCATCATATATTCTGTCGCCATTGCTTTTTTTATGATCGTATTCTTTTTTTATCTTACATAATACTTTTGATATAATAATTATTATTATAAGTATGTGCATATCTTAAGCTGTCACCTACACGAGCATATACCTACTGTGTTTTCGATATCTTCACATTTGCTTTTTCTTGTAAACAATTGTTTTATGTTTAACGTATTTTGTGTATTCTGGATGTATTATTTATTCTTCTTTCTTTTTGGATGTATATATAGATATACATATCTAATTTTATATTTTGTAAGTAGTCTTTCCTTTCGTCAAATGTATTTATTTATGTATTCTATTTTGTAAAGAAAGTGTATTGAGAGTAACGGAAGTGTTCGTATAATTAATTAATAGATAAATATTTCTAGCTTCAACCAACATTCTGACATATTTTATTTCCCTTCTGATAACATAATCTAATGTAATTCTGTCTAATTTAAATATTCATTTTATATTTTCTACTTGATTTCCACACCCCACTCCCAGATTTCGATTCCATAAAATATCACACCTTTTTTTATCGTATCAAAAAATGTTATCCTTGTATATCAATCATACTTACACAACATGTGACCTGTTCCCTATACCATTCCTAATAATACGTTAGCCGCAGCTATTTGCGTATCTATATGTACCTTATCGTTATTATGTTATCCTATAGTGTATCCCAAATAATTATATATTTGTCTTTTCTATTACTTTTCCTTTCAACACTATATCATTTTTTTCTCTTCTTCGTCTTCCTTTCCTTTCATATTTCCATAATTTTTGTCTTATCGACTTTGAGTTTTAATTCTTTCATTTTTAAGTATTTTTCTAATACTCTCATCATCTTTTATCGCTTCATAAATTGTTGTCATTATAGCAATATCGTCCACATAAGCTATTGTCCAAATCTGTTTTCTTCTCACCACTATTCCTCCCTTTCTTAGCTTACTTGTCTGCCTTCCTAAGTCACTTAAGTACATACTGAATAGCTGTACAATTAACTTATACCCTTGTTTTAACCCTTTGTCCATCCAAATTTTTTTGACTCCCTATTGCCTATCTGTATTACACTTGCTGTTTCTTTATATATCTCCATAATTCTATGTACCAATCTCCCTTTAATAATAGTTTCATCTTCTCATCTTTCAGACCAGAACTCCTGGCTTATTTGCGAAATGTATACCCCAAACATCTTATGTTTCAGAGAACAGTTCATTTCGCAATTTGAGACTTAAATCAAATTTGAAAATATCATATTTAAACATTTTACAGCAAATGCCGTATTTTAATTATTCACAAATGTTTAAATTAAATTAACTTCACTATATTGTCTCTTCATTAAGAAAAAAGGAGTCATTTTTTAACTAAAAACATTTTTTTCTTTTTGTTAATAATAAGTAAAATATTTCTTTTATAACAATTTGTCGCGTCTACGCTCAAATTAATCGTATGTGATCAGATCTTGTAATTTTCTTGAATGCAAAAATAACAGGTTTTTAAATAAGAGCACTATTAGAACCTAAGGTGACTGCAACACATAAGAAAATATTTGAATCTAACTTAAATTAAGATACGGATGATAATATGACATCAGATGAGCTTACCTATAATAATTTTATGTACGTATATATTCATATCGATCCAGAAGGTTGTTAATAGTTTGGATTTATTGCTTTTGGACTGAAAATGATAACATACAAAACCTAGTTTGAAATAGAACTACCGCTAACAGCTAGCAAAAACAGTTTGTCATTCGGTAAATCTATAGAAACAATTGTTTCAGATGGTAATCTCTGGTATTGAATTGCAGATTAAGCGTGACGGATGACTGAACGCTAACATTTATCAAATGCAATCATAACAAGCTATATCTATTGTAATGTTATTGACGCAAGTTAAATTCTAAAAGGTGTAGCACTAAGCCAAACACTGACAGTTTGCATTAATTTTGATAATTTTTAATGTCTGTAACGTTAGACTTTAAAAAGGTCAAAATTTGTAGTTTGTCAGTAAATTGTTTAGTCGTTATATTTCTTTATATTATTTCAGATAAACCATTCCGCGTATAGTAGTAAGCCAATCCAATTTTAAGAGCTACGTTCTCGTATGGATGCTTCTTTCAAACCATGTATTTTTAATAAAGGTTGATAAATAATTTCCAAAAAGGTAAGTATGTAAGCGTAGTCTTGGTTTTATTCCATGCGGTTTCGTATCACTGGGCGGCTAAAATACGATGACGCAGTCTGTTAATGAACGAAAGTTTTCTCTGTTCCATTCTCAAGGATACGAAGAAGAAAAACTCGATTGCGGTGGAAGATACGGTTCCCAAATTCGTTCGTTATCATCTGTTCCTGTAGAAAGACAGTATATGTGTCACCGTATAATTGTGAACATCGTTAGTTTATAATTATTCTAGCGATATTATAAAGTGACGCAAAATTGTGAACTGCAATCTACCATTTACAATTATACCTTGATAGTTTCTAATCTTTTAATGTCAAATCGAAAAATTGTGGAAGAACCTGTAGGATTTATGATCTGTCCAGTTTTATCACTCGTAACACTGAACCGTTCCATCGGTCTTGGCGGTAGCTCGTTCTGTATCCGTATAGTTAGAAAATAAACATAGGAGTCAAATTAAGAAAATTCCCAATTAATTGGTTGATATCATCAGGTATGTCATTTATTTTTTAGATTAATTGCTAGGTACATGTCACGTGTAACAAAAGAATTAAAATCAAAATTAATAAGTCGAAAACTACTAACGTGTCAAGAAATTAATAATAAAATCAGCAGCAAACATGTTCATGTATTACCGCATATAAAACAATTAATTGCTAATATTTTTTATTTGAAGTAATTGTTTTTTGACATTGTAGGGCTATAAATTCATAAAATTGTACAAGATGTTATTAATGCATTGCTTATTCGTTATTAACTTTGACTACGTTTCGCTGTCTTCAAGTCTAAATATTCATATTTAGATATAGGAATACATTAAATTTATTGTAAAATCAACATGTTAGTCAACGAGTATGAACTATTGAAATTGAAACCAGTAAATTAGTTTTGGTATAAGAAATTTTGCGTAAAAGAAACTACAGTTTTTCGTTAGTTTATAGTATCATGAATTATTTTATTCACATCCTAAATTATCAATCATACTCGAGTTTGATCTGACAGTGAGATAAGGTATTATTTATATTTCTATTAATTATATTAATTCACTTATGGTTAAATAAAATATTAAACCATCATTTGTGTAAATAATTACTTCTTTTATTAGTAATTTTTGACAATTGACAATGGATTTTGAAGATCTACCAAATGATAAAACATCAATAACTCAAAATTCCGCATAAAAAAGGTTAGAAACCAACAACGTGTTTCGACAACCAACATATCATTCTGAATTAGAGACAGTGGTAACATATTGATAGTCTTTTTACGATCCTAAATAAATTAATTTAGTACTACAGAACGCCATTTATTTTTCCCTTGATAAACATCGGTTGTAGGTTTACCAATCGTATTATTTATAGTTTACTTTATTAAACGTTAGCGATATTAGAGCTTATTAGTGGCAAGCATATTCTATTTGATTTCCTTATTTTCTATAACCTAACCTAACCTGACATAACAAAATTAAAAAATTGCTTAGTTGGTATATGGTTAAGAGTACTCCTAGCAGTCTGAGTAACATTTTATATTAGTATATACGTAGTTGGTGAATGGAGAAGGGTACAGATTATGTTTCAACAGCTTTTGATGTTTAACGGTTTTCGGAGAGTTCTTTCAGTAGGGTCAACCATAGTTCGACAACTGCTTTCAGAATTTGCACCGTTTCGTTCCCTCCCGCTTTAGAATGAACTAACGTAATGTTAAGGGTAAAGTTTGTAACTTCGTCAGTTTGCATGTAGGAGGTAATCTCCGAAACTATCTATCCGATTTCAATAATTATTTTACCAGTGTTTAGAATAGACCTTCAGGATAGACGTAGAATACATAGTATTCTGTTAAAATAAGAGGACTTTTCGGCGAGATCAATTCTGCGAAGTCGACGAAAAAAACGGCCGAACGAGTGTTTTCTTACGAACGTTGCGTTAACGGCAACGGATATACTTATGAATGCTTATTAAAATAACTTATGTAAATGTATATTACATATTTTTTCGTAGAAGGATACAAATAAAAAACTGTTGGTAATCAAGCATGAGGTGCTACTAGCTTTAGGTACACAGATGTCGTTGGACTCAAGTGCAATTAGAAAGCAATTGCAAGCAATACTGCAGACATTCATTTGTTCGATAGCGTTTTAACATTGCACTGTTTATTTTGCAAACAACTGAGGTCTGAACGGTAGATCATTTGATCGCTGTTTTTAGTTTAATTACTGGTACAGTATTGATTTTCAATCAACAGAGACGACTCGAACCACAGGAAAGTGAAGTTCAGAGAGGCAATTTGCTGCAACTAGTTTCTTCATTATACCGTAGGTATTTCGTTTAGATTGAACAATTTTGTCTTGAAAAAAACTATACAAAAACTCATCGAAAAGATTTTTAACTGCTAATGAAGCTATTGAAAAAATGTTGGCAATGTCTCAGAAGCCATTTCCTTAGTAGGTATTACTATTTTTAGCTTATTGGAAAAATTATCTACAAGAATATTCTCCACCAATCAGCTGAAAACAGGCGAGCATCGAGAGAAATTGTGACTAATCAATAGTTTTATTAGATACCGTTATAATGAGTACAATAATATGCTCCTGAGATATCAATCATACGCATCAATACTAAAATTATGCATATTTTATTGTATGTGGTTGCGTCACATTAAGAAACAGGATTTTCCACCAACCTTGGCCTTGCACTAAAGTGTAGGTCAAGGAGATAGCTGTCCATCAGCATTAGAAGTAGCTGGTGGGACTTATAAGTCGTAAATTTTAGTACCACATCACTTCTGATAACGGTCATTTAAGAGTAAACTACATTGTCGAGCCTCAACAAATGGGTAAGACAATTCACTGTGTGTTTTTTTTGTGAATCTACGTCATCTGCTACAATTCCTGCGCAAGAGTTAGCCTAAATGTTATTATTATCTATTCAAGGGTATATCTGGTTAAACATTTTCTTATTAATGATATGAATATACACCATTAGTAACAGCAAAAGAAAACACAATAATTATCGGAGGCTTCAAAGCAATAGTAGGTGAAAGTAAAGATGGAGTGATAATAACAGATACTTTTAAATTAGGCAATAGAAATGACATAGAATTCCGTGATGGGCATAATTTAAGCACCGTAAATACTTCATTTAAATTTTAATAAAATGTACTCTTGATTTCAAAAGATTAAATCAACAATCAACGAACTACTTACGACAAAAACCTAAAAAATACTGGATTTTGGGGTTTAGAACCCGGACGTTGAATATGTAATCCACAAACCTTTTTTCTCCACAACTATTTTAAGATAATATGATTCTTAAGAAATATGCACGGAAAATAAAAAACATTTAAATATATATGTTGCCATGAAGGCAGGAGAAAAGAAAGAAGATGTACATCACTCGGGAACGGATCTCGTACGGAGTATTACGATTTTATGTTCGTGATTGTTATAAATTATCAAAAGTTGAGATTAATTTGTGGTAAGCGTAAAATGTATATTACATATTTGATTAGAAAGCAAGCTGATCCAGTTTCGACACGCTATTTCTGGTTCGTTATTACAATATGGCCAAATTGCTAAGTATTTCCATACTGTGAAGGTTTAAATGCCATTACGCGCTAACCCTTGGATCTAATTTGGCAGTCGTTCTGGACAGTAAGAAAATCATCAACTAATTTCCGTTCCTACTCCGACTTACTCTTTGGAGAATAATTACCGGATTACAAACATATTTCTGGTAACTACCCAATTCAGTTAATTTGGTTAATATAACCGGCTGTGTTCCAAAGGGCATTAAAATAACAGTTTCATCCTTCTCTATTCCCAATGAGCAGAAACAGCGGGAAGACGAGGTGTAATTTATTTAAGGGAAAACATGGTAATTTGTGAAGAAAAACTACTGAACTGAGCAAAGGCATTAGCGGTCAGTGCTTTAAGCTTTCGCGGCAGCCAGGCTATTAGGAGGTAGTTATTTTGAAAATTGATTAATATGTACATAGATAGATGACAGTGATAAGACAATGTGAAGAAATCAGAATAAAAAAAACCAATGATCTTATAAACTAAAGCAAGCTACAAATAAACGAAAATAGTCGTTTGGTCTAGTTTAACAGGCTGCTTAAATAATAAGAAGCGTTGCATATGTTATTGTGGTTACTAAATGACAAAAGACATTACATTCTGGGAATGAGACAGAGTTACGGCTTACGGGCAACGATCATTAAATCTAGTACAATCCATTTACTCAAGCCATTTCGTGCTGAACATCTGCAAGCTCTTATATGAAACTTCTTTAACAACATGAACAGTAATTTAGAAGCCATTTTATATATACATCTCTCGGCTTTGCTATTAGGTACCTACGTAGATGTCATTCAAAAATTCTAAGTAATTTCTCCTTAGCGGTAAAAAATTTACTCCTACCAAAAACTGTAGTAGTGTAATGTTTGATCGTAAGTAAATAGATAATAAATATTTTCATTAAATTAGTATATATTATATGCAGAAGACATTACTAAAGTTTGTTTATTTAACTATACACCTATACAACCTTCACGAACATTTCAACAGTATATTGGGGTTTATTGAATATGTGATTTAAAAATATTAAAAACTTTAAAATTGACTAAGAGAAGTAGGTACTCTTAACTATGCGCGTCATTAGAAAAATTATGAAATCTTACTGTGGATGAAACTTTAATGCAAATCTTGAAGGAACTTTTAATTTCCCATTTGAAGTGTGTCTTTTAATTGTAATCCATTTAAGTTCTTTTTTAATATTTTACCTTTGTTATAATTTTATAAAACCCAAAAGAATCAACGAAAAGATTATCTATTCGCTGTAGAAAAAGAAAAATCAAGTCATTCCCTGCGTTGCTTCCTGGCGGTGAAGGTCGATAAAGGTCAAGTCCTTTTCTGGTAGATAAAAAATGCACTTAACTTGTCGCTCTAGCCGTTTTGAAGAAAATAGTAATAAATACACCGCCTTTCGTACTGTTCCACATCGCCGGAATTGTCGTTAAAAAAAAAAGAAAACAACCATAGCTGGACGAATGAAGAACAATAAATTTACTAAAATACTTTTACATGAAGTATTTTATTGATCTGTAAATAATGCAGACGTATATTAACTTACAAAAAGGAACAAATATTAAGGAATTTTACTAAAAAGGAAAGACCGAGGTATGATAAGTGTCCACATTAAGAAGCACTGACGGAATTTACTTACATCAGATATTAGTGAAATTTTTTTCAACGCAGAGTCAATGGTTATTAAGCATATTGAACGTCAAAAATAAGCTCTGAAGTATAGAAAATCTATATTGCTTATTTAAGTTTACAAAGGGTTTTTGGCGGACAGGTTATTTGGGCTGTTGTAGGACTTGATAACTGATACTTATATTGTAATGAGCACAGTCAGCAGCAACTTATATCCCAAATAAAATATCAAAATGAGGGCGCTCATCTTATCGTTTTGTGAGTCTTATATATTCCTAAAGCATCAGGACATCCTAAGATAAGTATGGGATGTAAAGCGCATGATATCCCATGTAACCGGCAACTGACGGATAAACTGGCCGAATACAAATATTGACGGCTGACGTGGGGAGAGAAACCTCCTCCACCAATAGAGCAGCCTCGCAGGTAGATTCGCAACCCTGGATCAGTATCAGTTATCGGCATCTAGAGTGATAACGGCATAGGAACGATTTAGAAGCCGCTTGTTGTCTGCATCTAGCCAAGTAACGAAAATTACATAACTGGCACGATAGTACCTTTGAAAAAGACGACTCGGACGCGTGAAGTTCATAGTACGTGGTATCGGCTGTGTGCTTCACAGTAGTTGATTGCGATCGAAATGCTCATACCGGCGGAACTCAAGGGCTTTGCCTTTTGGTTGAAAGCCTGCTTGTTGGGCTAAGGACATGTCTTGGTGTCCAGCTCATTGCGCATACATCGACTCCCCATATTATAATAAATAAATGTAGTAACGTAAGATATTATTAAGCAGTTACACTAGGAATATTCAACATTTGTGTGTATGTATGTGTATGTCCGTAGTTCTAAGAAAATTCGAGTAGGTTAAATACTAAAGCAAGATGTTTTATTTTGTTAGATTGTGAGGGTAGTTTTTAAGTTGTTTTCTGTAAGGAGAAATAGGTCACACCAAGTACCCAGGTAGCCGAAAAAAGGAGGGAGGCTGACGAGCGAGCACCTGGTAAGACGTTTACATGTGTACAGCGTTTACATGTGTACAACGTATATATATATATTTTTATAAAGTAATTTTTGTACTAGTATCTCAACAAAAAAAAGGATACTACATTTTGTGGGGGATCGTCCAGGATTGATCAAAAAGGACAGCGTGAAACAAACGACAAGTAAAGAAGTGTTAGTGCAAAAGAGAACTAAAATTTAACAGTGAACAATGGCGGACAGTGTAGGTTGATCAAAACCAACAAATAGTACTGACTGACGAACAAATGGTACAAATGAAGATCCCCGAGCTAAAGATGGAGTTAAGAAGGCGAATGCTCAGGACATCGGCGGCAAAGAAAGAATTAATCGCGCGTTTGAAAGCAGCCTTGATGTTGGAACGCGATCAAGAAGCTAGAAATAGTGACGAAGACTGACGAAGCTGTAGCTGAGGGTAGCAGCTACGAAGAAAATGACGACGAAGAAGATGAAGTGCCAACAGTTCCAGTTGCTCGCCAAAGAAAAGTGAGATTACAAGCCGCAATTAACATTTAGATATGTAGAGTAGTCCTTAGAAAAGTTCAGTGGGGACGACTATATGACCATAAGACGTTGGATTGAGGACTTTAAAGAAATGGCGGAGTTGTGCGAGTGATCCGACGTACAGAAAGTTGCATATGGTAAAAGGCTGTTAAAAGGATCGGCGAAATTATTCGTCAGTTACGAAAAGTGCACAAAAATATGGTCGAATATGAAAAAAGCGCTAAAAAATGAGTTTGACGACGTAGTGGACAGCTACCAGATACATCAACAGTTATCACAACGCGGAATAAAACTGGACAGCAATACGTCTACAAAATGCTAGAAATAGCAGCTCAAACAAATGTTATTTAATTAAATTTAAATTCCTGATGACCTGGCGAACAAAACCCTATTATATGACGCTACAACTATTTGATAGCATAAGGAAAAATTAACGCAGTACGAAACGTTGAAAGACATGAGAACCATCAGGAGCAAGCCGAAGGAGAGGCGAGACGACAGAAGCAAACGAGAGTAAAAAAAGAAGCACGCCGTACGGATTCAGTGGTGAAAACGAAAAGGTGTTATAACTGTGGTGCCAAAGATCATCTATGTGCAGAGTATTCGGTAAAAGAAAATGGGTTAAAGTGCTTTAAATGCAATGAATTTCAAATTTGAGAGCCTTGGATGAGAATGGGTGAGTTTTCCAAAACGAAGTTAGCCGATGGTATTCAATTTATTCAAACTTTTCACGTTGTTCTGAGGGATAATAAAAAAAAGACATGACAAACGGCGAAAGGCAACCAAACAGTACCAAAAAGGAGATTAAGTCGCAATTAAGAGGACTAGGGTTAAACTAGACATTGGCATCTGTGGACCATGTAAAGTCATGGGCCGCAAGGATAGAAAGCAAGATAGGCGACAATGAAGAAGAAGAAGACAATATTTGAGGTCAGATGTTTCACGCAGGATAGCCGAATTAGTAACTTAAGGTGTTTTGAGAAGTTAAAGTAGGAATATTAAGCGTTTGTGTGTGTGTGTCAGTAGTTCTAAGAAAATTCGAGTAGGTTCAGTTATGAAGTTAAAGCCTAGTCTTTTAGTTGTTGTCTGTAACGAAAGATCGGTTGCACCAAGTACCCACTTGGTGAAGACGTTTAAATGGATATAGCCGGTTTTATTTTCATTAAATATTTTTAGAGTTGACGGAGTTTTCTTTTTAGAAAGCCCTTGCGCTTAAGACATTTGTTCTCTTTATCAAGTAGTTTTTTTATAAGATCTCAACAAAAAAACAGAGATACTACATAAAGGTCAATTTGTCACTCTACTTTAAAATATACAACCCCTTGCAATGAAAATGAGTTATTACTTCCAGATACATTTAGATATATTGTAGATCGTTTTTTTACGGCTTGCCCTTATGTTTGCTAAAGGGAAAGAATTGTTTAAAATATACCTACCATTTTTATTTTGTTTTTTACAAATTATGAGACAGGCTTCGTTTACAAAATACGAAATTGTAATTTGGTAAGGCTAGGTTAAATAAAGGGTGGCTCTTCCTGACACTTTTATTACCAGCCGTCACTCTCTGTGAAATTCGGCGTAAATATAAGTGATTTATCTCTATTAGGTATCTGTTCTATACAGAAAACACGCACACGCAATCTAATATACACCTGGCGATGTTGTAATGAAAAATGAGCTCCAATTTTTAAATTTTTGCCTCTTTTCGATTTAAATACTGATAGTATAAGTAAGCAACTCGAAAATATTAATAATAGTAATAATTGAAATAAAAGAATTACTTTTGTAGGTTGCAAAAAGAAGTGCACAGTACTTAATAATACTCGTACTCCTGAAGGTACCCCAAGAAAACCAAATGTACAGGGTAGCTAAACTTAAACATTTTTGTACAGGACAACTCGGTAACTGCGAGATATACAAAAAAATTAATGAGACGAAAAGATTATATTCGAAATTAAATGCTTACCCATCGAATTCTATTCGGCGTACTATAGGTATATATTTGAAAAGGGGAAATATTATCTTTTTAACTAGCGCATAGCCTACTACGATTCTTATTTAAAAAAATAAGTGCTTAAGTTATAACTAGAAAGGGGATTTTAATTTTTCCGACATCATTGTATTCTATGTAAAAGAGTGCTTAAGGAATGTAGAAGCTGTCCTATGTAGACGTCGAAATTTACAAACCTTGTACATTGAGTTTTAAAATATAAGTGATCAAATGATTCTGACAATCGAAAAATCGTCATTCGAGTGATATTAATAACCAAATGATCATTTGAGTGATTTTCTTCCGAATGATGGCATTACATTCGTGGTTCGAAAAGACGCTTGACTTGAGCGATTGCTGTTACAGAGATTGATGATTCGGTATCATAGACAGAACAGAAACGGATCGACGATTGAGTATAAATTACTTTGAGGAGTAACATTTTGTTTGAAAGTTCCTTAGATACCTATGCCATTATTAAAATCAGCGTTCTGGAGGTTTGATATTAGTTTACTATACTTACATGTTGCATTTGTTTTTTGATCATTTATTTAATTAATATTGACCATTAAATTTTGTAATTAATATGATTGTGTTCATAAAATGAAAGAAAGAGGAGAGTCTCGAGAAAGTGTGTGTGTATTTTGCAATTAAGAGTCGTTCATCGCTCAAACTCTACTCATCATAAAACTATGGACTGGTTTGTCGTTTGGCTGATATTCGCAATTACGTCGTTCGATCGATTTCGTAACCCCTTCAAATATCTCGAGAGATAGCAATAATCGAAAGATCGAATATTTGTCATTTGAATGATCCCACCCATAGTCTTATTAAAGTTATTTTATATTTGCCAATTGTTTCACCAAGGGTTTTCATTGATTATTCGAATTTCTTAAAGTTACCAAGAATTTTCAAGAAATAAATTGCGTTTATTTAAAGAAACTTACTAAAATGTACCAACTGAATAGGGAACTTGTTCGATCGTTAGTAACTATAGTAATAATGTATTTTATAATGTTCCTTTTTCATGTTTCCTGTTTATAATATACAGCAATAACAAATCCGTTATTGCGAATTTCGAAGTTGAGAAATGTGGTTAAGTGAAGGACATGTATTATGTATGCGTGTTCGGAATTACTTTTCGTTCGATTATCTCGAGAACGATAAATAATATCGACATGGGGCCAATTGCATCCTATGCATACTCACACAACTTAAAACTGATTAGCTTTCCAGCAACATCGGTCCAGCCATTTTATGTGGAGAATCAGAAAACTAAAATAATTGCAACTAGCTGAATTTTGCAATTTATAAATTGTTTATTTATTAATGCACAATCCAAACATCTTTTGAGTAATATTACTATTACAGTATGTTAGGAACATTTTTATTAAAAAA
>NW_020438947.1:283248-311885 GCF_000699045.2 Agrilus planipennis
TGCGTAAAGCCAAAGGTCCCGGGTTCGATTCACGGCGGGGTTGTGACAACAGCAACAATTTTTCCCCCATTAATTTGAGGTAGTTTGTAGTAGGTAAATAAAAAATTGAAAAAATGATTTCAAATTAATATTGCAAACTGGATAAATTCGAAAACACCTGTTGTAGTAACTATTACACCAATTTACCAAGATTTTTAGCGTTGTTTTGTATGATAAATCATGTAGTGGTAATCGATGTTGTTTTAACGAATTTTCACTATATCTACTTGTTAAAACAATTCACTTGGGCACTTGCATAACTAGATAATTTAAAAAAATGTGGACTGGGTGCAATATAGAGGATAAATGTACCATATGTTGTATTTATTTTTATTACTATTGTATTATTGCTATGTATTCGTATACTTTTCTTAATACAGTTTTTATACCAATGTTCCTAACATGCAACAGTAATATTAACAAATTGGCAAAGGTTCTACATCCAGCATCGGAGATGGAAGGATCTGTGAAGAAGCTCGCCACACGTTCTAGCGAAACGTTTGGAAACATCTAACACAGACGGCCATTTGATCCGAATCAGAACAGCGTTAATAGTAATATTACTCCCAAGATATCTGGATTATGCATTAATAAATACTACAATTTATAAATTGCAAAAGATCAGCTAGTTTGAACTGATGCTATCCTGATTTTTATCTAAAAGCCGTCGTCGATTAAAGTTGCTATTGCTAGCATGAGTGACGAGCATCTTCTGAGTTCCTTTCAACTCTGATGCTTATATCCGACTTTTCAGTGTTCTAGCCGGCAGTTTGTTTTGTGCACTTTGAGTCTCGTTCCCATCGATCTCTTAGTGGTTCCTTGTAGACCTTTCCACAGGAACGGGGTATGCGGTAGACCCCCGTGGCTAAAAGGGGTCCCTTGTGTCAGCTGATGTGATGGTCTGTTTTATTTTCTTCGTAGGTTTGAAGATGACTCGGATGTCGTGTCTCTTCAGGCCTGCCAATTCGATACCATATGCTAAAGAGACAGTGCACCGCTCATTGATCTCTGGTGCATTTAATCTGTTCAAGTCGATTAATCTCTCGGTCTCCATCATTTTGTAACAATTTGTCAGCAAGTTTGCCTTTTCCATTAGTTTTTTGATTCTTCACAAAAAAAGGCTTAACCAATTTTGCTGAAAAATTCCGTGATTATGGGTTGAAAGCACTCGGTTCCTTGTCGACTTCATTCTTTTTTCTCAAGATAATCTGGAAAAAAGATAATTCGGAATGCACATACGTACATTCGCGCATACACACATTAAAAATTGTACCATTCGACTATTGGGACCCTGAAACGTGGAGATATGTCAAAATTTAGGATTCACAATATCGGATCCATTACCGCAACTTTCCACTGGAATGTTAATAAAAAAATATTGAAGCAATACAAAGGCGAAATTACTGACTTCAAGCCAGGGACTATTATAGTTAAAAAGACTGATTTTGTTCTAAAATTTGTACATACATCTGACAATATCGAATACCACTTACCAGTAATCACATTTAAAATATTTTTCACATTGGTCGATACAGGATCTAGCCATTCGTTTCTCAGTGCTTCTTGTCCATCCCACTTGTGTTGCTTTTTAACCACGTTAATGCATACAACTTTTTGATATATGAGCAGAGTAATTTCAATTTATTTTCCTAGGTCATTTTACACATTTGCATGTTTACTTGTCGAGTAAAGCTTTCCATTACGATAAAATTTATTACAATGTTATAATAATGGTGAATATAATTCGCTTGTAAATTCCATTGATTCGTGATAATGTGTCTTTAACATCAAGCGCATGTTTGTGGCTGTTTGCGTGATATCCAGACTTTAACACTATTGATATTTAAGTAAATATATCGCTACTTTCACAATTTTTTATAAACATCGTTTGAGAAGGCGTCATTTACTGTTTTCATTTACATTTTTACTTTCCCTAATTTAGCTTAACAGCTCCCATTTGGCCGAATATTTTATTCAAACGAAAACACGAGATTACAATTACGTACTATAATTCCCCCCTATAGAATAAAATTGAAATAAACAAGTGTAATTGAGTTAAAAGTACATTAATAGGGTTATAACAGTAATTCCCACGAAGACATAAGAATTGTAGATAATGAACCCTATCGTATATAAAAACTGTATTCTTTGAGAAATAATTATTTTCTAGTACGCTTAATTCATTCTTATATTAGTCATAAAACATTACAACTAATAACATGTTTAAGTATCTTTACTGTTATAAACTCAAGTCCCCTGGTTCGTTAAAAAAATTAATGAAGCATATCCTTTAAAGAAAACAAAGTTAGCAGTGCAACTATGAAAATTTATTACTCCATAGGGATTAAATTAAATCCTTTAAAATAATTTCAGCAAGTAGAACACTGCTTAGAATCACTTTTGATTCCAATTAATGTACTGGTTTGGTATTCATTTTCTGAAAAAAAAAAATAATGAGGCTTGTATTGTTCATTGTGGATCAGAATAGCATTGAATTTGATAATTCAATAATATGTTACAACATGTTTTCACAGTGAAACCTCCTACATATGCTAGTTCGTCAATGAATTGTTTAAAGTAATAAGTGGTCTGTATGCATACGTAATCCTAAAATGTAGCATCGTGCGTTTACTGCGCCATTTGTAGTATTTTCTAAAATGAATTATTTGTTGAAATTTTTTTTTTAATTTTGCTCTTTTATACAGAGTGTAACAGAAATAAGTCCCAAGATTGAAGAAGGCGATAAAGCACTATTAAACATAAAATGTTTCATCATCATTATAAGGTCAGTCCTAAGACTGGTTGGACACGTACCTCCACTCTTTCTTATCTTGAGCTAGACTTCACATTTCCCTAAAACTAGAACAACTCATATCCTTAACTATTTGCGAACAGTAATCTAACCCACGTCTACCTTTACCCCTCCTAACTCCTGTTTCTACCTCTAAAATGTCTCTGACTAGACTTTCATGCCTGAGAAGGTGTCCTACCAACCTATCTCGCCTATTTTTTATATGTCCAAAAATTCACAGTTTAATAAAGAAACGTTGGTGAAAGTACAGATAAATTTAATTCCGGTCTTAGTAACGAAGTACGACCCGCAACGCTGTACAGAATCGGATGGTGGTTACCAGCATCAGTATATTATTTGTTTTGATTTTGTTTCTCATATATTATTTATTTGTCAGATTAGATTAAGAGTGATTCAATGTGTTTATGTTAACAACCAACTTTTAGTTAACCGTTTACTTTTTTAACGTTTAAACCAGAGCCGGGCAAACTTTAACTTCGCAGGAGCCGCTACATGAGGTTAGTTTGAGTCACTCCATACCCTTCAATGAGTACGAGAGAGTAAGCAGTAATGAATAATTTTGTTTTGTCTTTTTCTTCTCCCTTCCACTCCCATATCAAGCCCCTTCATCCCGTAGACGAGCGAAGCCACTCTCGCAACTTAAAAAATACCTGCGAAAATTTTCGTTACTACGTTCGCAAAACTATTGGGTTTGGCTATGGAAGAGGGGACTCATCTACGAAATGGAAGGGATAAGAAAAGGAAAGAATCATCTCACTCGCACTCGCAGGATCAATGAGGAGCTACTTGGTTAACCTTGAGGATCACTCGGGATGCAAAAGATCCGAGTTTGCCCGGCTCTGGTTTAAACCTTGTATAAAGGAATCGATATGCGGTTCAATAAGCCAATTCAGCAATACAACATCAATCATTAGTGTCGCTGTAGAACAGTTGCTACAAGTTACATGATACGTATTTACGGAGTAGAACCATATGGTCGCTGTAGGGACGAAATCCTCGATTTCAAAGAAGGCACTCCCCAAAATAGTACATGCGAAATAGCAGGAAATGTTAGCTCTTCTCATGCAACAGTACAGAAAATTTTAAAAGAACAGTTGCAACCGTTGAAATTAATTTCCAGCCGCAATTGAATTTGTGTCGGGGACTTTGAAAGAAAAGTGTTACATTATCTAATTTTTTCACAGGAGGTTGTTTAGAGGTAAATTTGCTTCGCGTGGGTTGGAATTGTGAACTTTTACAGTAATCACTATTGATGCAACACAAATTCCCATGGCATGCATTCCTCTCGATTTCAAGAACTGTTTTCGGGAGATATGTGATGCGAAAGTTTTGCAGACTTACTATTTGAATGTTTTGGTAGGTTTACTTACAACCACTCGCAAATGGGTACCACGCCTTGACAATACCTCAGTGGTGGTGTGAAAATTTACATTAATAAAATTATAATTATCTAGAGAATGGTAATTTAGCGATTACTATTTACGTAACTTACATTTTTTCTTTCTTTTGTGCTCTTACATTTACATAGTGCTGCCTCTAATGTAGTTGTTTAATTTGTTTGGTTTAAACAATATGTGTAGTACTAAGCTGTTTACGTTTATCTTAGAACTTCAATAAATCGACAATGTTTACATTCCCCATCCAAGTAGCTAAAGGGTTTTTATCGCACTATGCTAATTCATGCATAGGACGGGCTTCAGATTGTAAATTATTGATTTTCTAAAAAAAAAAACTGTCACCCTAAACCACGCTACTGAACTCACCGTGCGCTTGTTTATTGCGTCTAGTTTACCCCCCTCCCCGAAACCTAGGCACTTATTTCTGTTACACCCTGTAGTTAATAGTAGTATCTACAAAATGAGCAGAATTTAATCGAGTTCTAATATGTTGTAGAGTCAACGTTCAAGAACGTTCAAGTTGCTACTTGCATTGATGTTACATTTTCACTGACATACTCACCTATGACTTGCCTAGTCTATCTATAATCTATATAATACTTCTACGGTAATAGTTTGATGTTTACGTAATTACTGATTGTAGTTACTTACATATAAGTATAACGTAACTTATGTACTAGCTGATAACTGCGTTCCGTCTTACCCTTAATCATGTTAATAATATTTAACTCTTTGATTACTTACATAATTAATTATTTCAGTGTTGCTAATGTCCTAATGAGAAATTAGATGGTCCGTGCAGTTTTTCAAAAATTACTGCTTTGCTATCTTACGATTAAGCGAACAGAGCATGAGCGAAAAAATTGTTTAAACAATGAAAACAGCTTTTTCGGTTACACCAATTGAATTCTCACTAAATGGTCACGGAACAGACCAGTTACGAATAGAATGTTTCCAATATTTTTAAAAGAAATAAACGGCGTCGCGATTTAGACAAGATGTTGTTATTGAAGGGGACTAAAAGTTTAAACAACGAAGACCACACAGTTTCTGCTTTCAGTATATTCTCCTTTCAGAGTTGTAATGGTTTAAAATGTTAACTGATTTTGAAATTTGGTCCAATTTACTAATAAATTATATATGTAGTTTCTACACTATTATGACATTTAAATTACTTTAAAATTGCCCATATTTTCAACTCGATCGAAAATTTTTCATATTAAAGGGATTATCGATGTTCAAATCCATTCGTTTCTTTCGTAAAGCACAAACAAGGTAAAGCCTTAAGCAGAAGTCGTTCATCATTTTTAGATGATGTATCGAATTGTTTTAGATACACGTACACATATCTTTCAATAGCAGTTAATAGAGATAAAAGCTCCCCATCCGCTGAAATAAATAAGAGTCATTTGTTATTGCTGTCACCATTGTATGTTCGTACAAAAGGTGTGTGTTTAGGGTTATATCCGTGAACCATAGTGGAAAATAACAAGTAAGTATTTCAAAAAATGGGAACACTTCACGAATGCGTAGGTATGAAATGGAATACATTCAATCAATTAGAAAGGGAATAGGTATATACCAGGTGAGTCAATAAGGCTGAATCGGTCTGTAATATTTGTACAGTTCTAAATAGAGAATAATGCTTAAATAAATCTTATGCAAACTTAAGTGCATAATGACTGAATAATACTTTCAAGTATTTTCATTTTTATTAGAAGTGTACCCTAACTTAAATATTTTAAATGGAAACAGCTTATCTTCCTATTCCTTATAAAAAATAAATGCCAATTTATTGATATTGCATTGGGTTTTGGTTACACCGTTCTCAAGTTATTTCACATCTTTAACATTTGCAGTGTTTTGGGCCATTTTGAAAATCTTCGAACTGAAAGCACTTTACGGATAAGATTTTCATGTTTCTTTATTAAAACGAATAACCTTTCATTCATACATATCACACAGGAACATACTTTTTGTACAGAAAATTTATCGACACCAATATTTACAAAAACAGGCATAACTATTTCTTTAAAAGGAACACTGTATATTGTTTCTCATCATATGATGCAAAATTAAATTTCCATTCTATTAGTATAACACTGGAGTCTATCTGTTACCAACAGTTTTAAAATAATAATCTTTGCAGAAGTTAACGTAGATAATGTGGGAAACTATTGTCCATCAATGACACCACGGCGCCATACTCTGAAAACCTCATCACCATCAATATTGGTGATTCAACTGCCTCTTCTAATGGGGATTCACGGTATTGTGGTACTGGCAGTATCGCAGTATTTTAGAAGTACGTATTACTTACTTGTGACACGTACATTTTCATAACAATACAGTACAAAATCGTCAAACAACAATCACGTCTAACGCTGCAATACGATATTATTTAAAATTGTTGGTAACAGATACTGACAACCTTATATATGTCAGAAGCAAATTTAATTTCGTATCATAGGATCTCAAAGAAAATATGGTATTCCATTAAAAAAAAAATGTTATTCCTGTTTGAATTTTTAAATATTAGCGTTGATGAGTTTTGCGTTATATAAAAAGTATATTCCTTTATAATATGCGCTTTCGGATCGGAGATAAAGTAAATATTGTAAAGGGGGACATGTTAAATGAAGTCATTACGTAACATCGGTTTAGAAGAGCTCTCACCTTTCTGACGCCACCCCGTCACCAATCACTGACTACAAATGTGCAGATGGAAGGAAGAAGAAGAAGGCTAAATTCAAATTCTTACCAAACATAAACCAATCTGGAAGACCGATACCGATACGTTTCCTTCTGGCTGCAAGAAATACTGTTTTCTAATGTTTTTAAATACCGGAAGTCTAAGTTAATTTGCACATCAATGTGCTTCTCTTGTAGACTTTGTTCAAACTCTAAAAAAAGGCGATTGAAGGGTCAGTGTATTTACCAAAAGTCTAGTATGATTACTGTAAATATTGCATTTATCATAATCTCTGGTTAAGGTGGTTTATTTATTTATGCGACACATTTATTTTGTTTTATTCAACCGTAAGCTTTAGTAGCGGCGCATCTTACTACTTCTTCGATCAAACACCAATGTAAACGCCAGGTAAATAGTTGCTGCCAGGTCGGAACGGTTAGTTTGTATGAGTTCGAGTTATGAGGCGATACAAAGCGAAATAGAATGGGCGAAGAAGCGACAAAGTGTGGCGATATAGTGGTGGATCAATAATTAATTAATTAACAATCAATTAACAATAGTAAAGTAATTAATAAAAGTAAATTGTTAAATAAATTAGACAATAGTGAGGAAGGTTTTTGGTTACGTGAATTATGTATATACTATTGTAAACTAGTAGTTTAATACGAGATTGATAAATAGATATTTCTTTTCTTTTACGCCACTCTACAGAATATAGATGTAAAGTTCCTATTGTATTTTGAGAGTTTGTAAACCTTTTTTGTCTACCATACACATAACTTTTGTTATAATTTTAGGTAAATTTTTTTCACTTAAATGCATTCTTTGTATTCTCGTTGACAGTTCAACCCTTCCACAAAGAGCTTAACATCAGACCCAGTTAGTTTTTGATTGAATCATATTTTTTTTGTTATTTTTGACTGTATGTAGGTAGTTGTTCGGGCACTTCACAATAAGAGAAGAGATTTGGGTTACGATATCCACCAAATAAATAATAATGGTACCTATATGTAAAAATAAAACTATTCTTGTCTACCTTATTTTATTGAATGAACCGAAAACTGCACAAAGTCCGAGTGGAAGTTTTCCTGAAAGGACAAAAGAAATGAATTTAACATGAGGTTGAGTAGAAGAGTAACGGTATTTCAGACAAGTTACTGTGCAGTACGTCTGTGCATTAGAGGCGGTTAGAAGGTCCCGTGACACACGATAGATTCTCAGGAAGTTAAAAAGTGTACATATTCAATAGGACACCCTAGGGTGGGCGTGTACATATATCAGTTTGGTCTACGATCGTTAATTTAAAAAAATGTATAACTCACATTTTAATTTTTAATATACTACTAGAAGCGTAAATATTAATAGAAGTTTACAGTAATACATAAATATTTAAAACTACTATAACAGCAGTTCTTATGCCAGAGACAAAAGCAAATGCAATAAGTGGTGGTCGTTTGGAACGAGAAGAGAAACTACGTCAAAATATCGCAAGTCCCTAAGGTATAACAGAGTTCTACCACATTTTAAAATTAGAAAGTCAAAATCAATAGAACAAAAGGTCCTTTAAACTAACTTTATATATTTTAAACGCAGTCTTGATTTAATCTTAATTTAATTTACCACATTATTTTCAGTAGATAAAGTAACTTTAAGGTCATTAAGACAACAGTGGCTTTAAATTACTGTTACAACCAGGGCCCGAACCTCTGGGCTACAAAATATATTGTTATTGATACATGAATAGGTAAAGTAAACAAAAGAATACGAACATTAAAGTTATAATTGCTAATATATTAAATAGTTGTGTTACTACAGTATAAAAGTCAAAATGTTGAGGATTGTTTATAACGGTTTTGTCTCTTTTCAGTAATAAATTTTTAATAGCGTAGACACTATATCTGCGAGACTAAAATCAATAACACAATTTTTTAATTCTCTGCTCCTAAAATCGGACAAATTCGTTTCATCTTGTTATTTTCAAGATTTTGAAATAACACTCTTTCCGGTTTTACCTTTATTTATATATCGTTTATTTATTCAACTACTATAAAGTCACCTTTACATACATTACAAACATAACAAATTTCTTTCCTTGTCATAAAAATAAACAAAAATAATTTTTCTTAAAATTAACTAAACCAATACTCCCATTCTTATAATTTTTCAAAGTAATACTGTATAAACAACGAACATTCTTTAACTTATAAACATAACTAATAAAAAAAAACAACAACTCAAAACATATCCTTTCTACTTTTTATTTCTTTCCTATTATATCCTTTCACTATCTTTTCTTGCCTTATCATGTCATTGTACTTATTCAATGTTTTATTCTCCATACCTTCTTCTAATATATGCCTCAAGTTATCTATTTCAATTCCACAAATCCTACATTTTCGCTCCTCTTTTAACCAGTATTTATTTCCATTACATTCATTCTTCATTCTACTATCCTTATATCTTTATTCTTAATTAAATATTCAGGTATTATTCAGTCATTTTGTTGATCTACCCACATCCATTCTCCCACCCCTATAGCCTTATCCCTTTCCTTGTCATATCTGTTTCTGAGATGTTTTCTTAGATCTTTTTTTCTCCATATCTCTTTCCTTATATCGTCTTCTTTTAATATTTCCAGCTTTTCTTCATATTTGATCACTCTTCTTCTCGGTTCTTCTACCATTTCTCCACATTTCGTTTCTCTTATTTGTTATATAGTCTGCTGTGCTTTTTTCTAAAGATATGACCCATTATATCTTTTATATTTTTTTTTCTATCTGTTCATATATTTCCACCCCATATTTCAATCCCATAAATCATAATGCTTCTTATAACTGACTTAAATAACATCATCCCTTTTCCCCAATTATTTTTACATAACTTTTGTCCTATTTCCAAATTCTCCCTAAAATGGCCCTTGCCTTTGTACATTTATTCTCTATATGTATCTCATCCTTATTGTTTTCCCTTAACATGTACCGTAAATAATTACATTTTTTTACTTTTTCTAATTTCCTTTCGTTCCAAAATGTTCCTATGTTCTCTTTTTCTTCTTCTACTCTTTGTCTCTCCAAATTCCATTATTTTTGTTTCCTCGCTATTCAGCTCTAAACCCTTTTTTACTAGATACCTTTCTAATACTTTTGCCATTTCGCTCATTATTTCGCAATTTGTGGCTACTAATATTATATCGTCTGCATAAGTTATGGTTCCTGTCTATCTTTTTCATACCAAACTTAAATGAACGTATTGATTCCATCGGTAGGCATATAGCTACAGTCACCCTCATATCATATATGAGTCTCTATACGAGGCAATTTTTACATTTCAACATGCTCAGCACATCAGACGACCTATAAAGTCAATAATGGACTTAATATTATTAAAATATTATTCGAAGTTCGTTCTATATATTCAATAAATTTTGCTTTCTTCGATGTCACCTTTTATTCTCTCTAACGCACAAAATAAGCGTTCCTTCCAGTATCATTGTTTAGTTAAGAACCGTGCACAGACCGAATATCTATATGTAGCGTTTCCGAGTTAATAAAACGTTCAAAATGTCACGACGCTGACCGTCGGGTTTCCTCTTCTCCTTGTTATGAAACCAGCACGGATCAAGCAATAACCCACCAATAAAAACTCTTTTAATAAAATCCAAGTTTCATCCTTAGCCACTTCGATGAGTTTTATGAGTGCTTTCTGAGTTTCCTAGTAGCTGAATTGCTCTGGCAGGTTTCTGCAAAATATGCAGGAACTAAAAACTCGTAAAATTGATTGTTTCATTTTCGGATGTATTGTTACCCTATGTGGGGTTTGGTTAAAAAAGTAGTGAGTTCGTTTAATTAAAACGCACTTGTCATCACTACCCTAACTGTTCACATCGGCTTATTAAAAACGATATTAATTCGTTATTAAGTCAACAGAGAAGAAAAAACACTACAAAGTTAAGTATCTACGCAGAGAACAAAAGTGGGTGTAGTACGAGACGAAGGTCTGCATTGCGACAAACGTGTCACAATCATAAATATAGGTATAATGGAATAGAGCAGAAAGAATGATAGAAAACATCGAATATAAAAATGCATCATCTAGTCCTTTTTATTTTGAGCATATATAGTAGGTATAGTTAGATGTAACTGTCGATTAGGAACATTAACATAAAATATTCCTTTAATGCCCCTGCGAAATTAACGCACAACGGGTCGAGTACTTGCTGTTTTTGCTGTTTCACTTATTCAGTGACATATCCGTTTATGGCCGCTAGCAATAGTGTATTGCATATACATACAACACTATTTTTCATTTCACGCATCACGCCATATACAGGGCTTCAAGGAACCCAGTGTCTCTACGACCACAACACAAACATACTCAATGAAATGGTGCGTTCGCGTAGGTAAGGGGAGTCATATATTCCCTTTTATGCAATAGTCCAGTAACATAAGGAGCTTCGAATCGGTATGATCAGGTGGCAGCACAGCTCATTAATTTGTAAAGCATAAGAAATAAGGACTAGTCAATAGCGTGTTTTCAACACGTTCGCCGTTTGCTGCAGCAACTTGTTGCGGCGTAGAGGTATAAACGCAGAACCCGATACATAATTTAATACATTTTATTACATAAAAAGTTCTCCTAGAGTATATTTGATACAGACCAATTTATTCAATTTATAGTGCTTATTAGTAATGTATAGACGTAGCTATTCCAATAGTTTATTAAAAGACTTAATACTTATCCAAAGAATTTTTTACAGATTTAGGAATTTTCTCCTAAAATTTAAACTTTAAACTCTTACTCGATTTTCTATCGCCATAATACGGATATGACCAAAGACGGCTTGATACAGACTTTCGCAATTCAGCAGTGGGTTCTAAATTGCATCTAGTTTTAAGTAATTTTGTTTGAAACATCTCGACTTCTACTGATGCAGCACAGCGAGACAAGTGTAGATAATTCCATTTATAGTGGTGTAACGGTTCCCTCTAAAATTCTCCTATGAAAACACGCAGCGTAGACCAGCGATGCACGTTACAGTTATGCTATTACTTTTACACGTTTCATTCTATTATATTACTATTTTAGCTATATTTCATTATATATTCTATTATTATATACGATAATTTTATTATACCATTATTAAGTCAAATTTTTACCGTAGTTCGTTTTTATATACTGTTTACAGTATAATATTGTCACAAAAATTGTCACACATAGGCAACCCAACATACATAGTAACAAAGAAGACTAGATTGTCTAGACGTCACATTCTGGATCTTTCTAGAACAAGACCAGCCCCTATAAATAGTTGCCGTGAGGTCGGAATAGTTAGTACGAGTTCGAGTTACGAAGTGATACAAAGCGAAGTAAAATTAATAATTATTAATAACAGTGGTGTTGAATAAAGAGTAAATTATTAAATAGTGAGTACTTAAAAAGATTATGTGACAATATTTATTTTGCATCGGTAGTAGAGCGCAGCGAGTTCTCTAAACCGTAGTCACTGTCACCATTTTAAATTACCATGACTGAAAAATTACTGCCACCGGGAAAGGCGTGAATTAAAGGTCACAGTATGACTCGTCACCGGATTCGAGAGAGTGGGCGTGTATTTTGCGTTCGTCGATCTAACTCGACTTATAAAAAAGTACGACCACCGTTAGTCATATGGTTGATCACCAATAAAAAGTCAATTGTAAAATTGTAAACCATTCGAATGGTTTCGAGTGATTGCAACAATCGGATGGTTCATTATTTTTCATTCGAATGATTTCAAATTCTATCTCTATAAATAGCTCTCCAGTTTCAAATTGGTTATCACGTTATCTGCCTACGCATGTTGCCAAAATTAGTAGGTATGTAAGGAAATTACTTAAACCAAGAATTCCATTAGCAAACTATATAACGTAACTGAATAAGCCAATGTTCGGTAAAACAATTATTGGATTATTGCGAAGATAATCACTAGTTTGGGAAAATTTATGTGATTTTACTTCGATATATATTATTCAATGTGAATTTTCATCCAGTAGAGAACCCAATATGCTTGTATTTATTACTGTTAATTCGTTGTCATTTTTAATTAGTACTCTGTTATGTGGTGTTAGGATTGTATGGAGTGCCTACGCGCATATGTACATCCCTGTCATTGTCCCACACTGACGTCAGCTTGGAAGCAAATGAAAGTTAACACTCGTAGATTTACTAGCTTTTACTTATTAAAATAAGTAACTATTTATTATTGATAAGTAACTATTTATTGGAAAGAAATCTGGTTACTACTGTTGCTTAATAACGTTTCAGTAGGTCAAATTGAATAGATCTGATATATTTTACCCACATAGATGATTGAAATATTACGTTACACGAGAAAGGTGCTATATTTGCTGCCAAATTGACGTCAGCACTACTGGAACAAAAATGGACTTGCTACGTGTCACACCAAACAATCCTAACACCACGCTCTATTATAACTTTCTAACTATTTGAGTAGTTTCGTAATAAATGATTCCAATGATTATATGAGCAATATAACAACTACTCATACTACAAAGGAGACTTAAAGTTTGGAGGTTACCTTCATTGAAATTCCTTTAGTCTCAATCTATTCAGTGTTCTATATGTGTAACCATTAGTGTATATTATTAATTAAATTATTACATATTACAAAATAAAGATAGCAGCCTTCTACTTGGAGATTATTGTGCAATATATCAATGAATTAATTTTTGAATCAATTTTACTAACTACAAATAAAATAATTTGAAGTGGTCCGTATTCTGTCGAAACCGCCAGACGCGGATCGTGATTTCGACCTTCCTGGATCTCATCAGCGTGTCGCAGACAGCTTCGACAGAACACAGACCAATTATTACCTGCTGTCTTAACACAGCGTTTTATAATATACCACAAATGGCGCGGTAAACGCCGTCTGTAGTATAAAGCTACATTAAGGATTGCTGAAACGATCGAAAAAGATAGAAATCGCGATCCGCGTCTGGCAGTTTCGACAAAATACAGACCACTTCGAATTATTTTATTCGATTATGGTAACGTACCTATCACGTAGTGGTTAGCTACACCGGGATTCGTTTCAGCAAGTAGATATCAATATATTTAAATGGACCTTGTTGGAGCATACGTAATCCTAAAATGTAGCATTGTACTACAGATGTCATTTATCGAGCTATTTGTGTTATATTATATTACTAACTACAGATAACCTCAAATTAATGGGCAAAAATTGATACTGCTGACACTCCCTTGCCGGAAATTGAACCCGATCCCCTGGTTTTACATACCACTAAGCTACAAGGAGGAAACAGCAACAGCACAAACGATACGTACCTAAGAGTATAGGTCATACAATCGTCGAACTAATGTATAATCATTATTAGTAATGAGATATTTTCAAGTTTTGTAGTGTTAATTCAATGTATTAGCGAAATAATTTTTGAATTAAGATTATAAGGGCACATTTAAAGCAGAATCACATTAAGCTAATGCAATATACATGCAGCATATTCAGGGAATCTATTCGCAGGACAAGAATTGGGATAATTGAGAGAAAAAGAAGACATCGTGGATGTAGATGAATTACAGTACCCCATTCTGAGAGAAGAGTTTGAGTTAATACTGAAAAATTTAAGAAATGGTCAGTCACCAAGTTTTAAAACATACAGGTCAAAAGGTTAACGATCGTTCGTTTAATCCTGCTAGTTACAAATACGGGAAGGGGAAAATTCCAGACGACTACAAACGGAACAAGGTCGCAGACATACCAAAAAAGAAAGATCTGTACCTGTTGGGCGAATTTTGGTATAATTTATGCGTTGAAAATATTAATTAGAGTTGCATAAAAAATGGTGAAAGAAATTTTAGAAGGTGACCAATTCGGGTTTAGAAGAGACAGAGGAATATGCGCGAGGTCATATTAGCTTTATAGATATTACTTGAGAAAATAAAATAAAAAAGAAAGAGAGAAAAAATTGGGATTATTTAAAATGTGGTGTTATATGAGGATGTTAAAAATACCGTGGATAGAAAAAAGTTAGAGGTGAGGAGGTATTGAAGAATAAGTGAAGCTGCGTGTCTAATCAGTGTTAAATACTTCGTGATTACGATCATGAATTAATTGAATAAATAAATTAAAATTATTTTGTAAAAAATATTTTTTCGTAAAGTATTCGTATTCAAATGGCGTTTATCTTTCCACTGATACAATTAATTGTTTCGGTATTCAATTTTTTGTGTAGTGCGGGAGATATATGTGTAGTATACCATTACGATTCGCCCCGGAACAATGCGCTATTTGATAACTTTGAAGACAAAAGCAATAAGTATTCGTGTAATTCTTTACTTTAGGGCTCACACCTTCGATTTTCTCACAGTTTTGGTTGAAGTAAGCAAAATAATAAAACCCCACCCATAGTATAACGAATAAATAAAAAAAAGTGTTTGTTCCCATTGCTGTAAACAAAGAAGTACTCACAAAATACCATAACCTGATCTAATCTGACCTATGCGAAGTGATGAGTGCTGTCATTGTCGTGTATAACTTTTGTTTACAACACTAAAAGAAAAATAGTTTTCGTACCCAACATATGTACTTACATTCTTGACTACTCAATCGAGTTTCTTTGTTTGTTGTCTGCTACTCTGCAGATCAAAACGCGAGTTTATTTTGCATTGTCTATCGCATGTACACATAAAAACTATGCACGGACATTATATATTACGCAAGTATCTTAGGCCTATTGAAAATTTTGGCTTCAGCTACCGGAATTCTATTGTTATTATTAAAAAAAAAGTGTTCTTTATTGTTTCAATTTGATCCTAGGTATTATCAGCATTAAAATTTGTTTTACTTACTCACTAATTACAAAGTGAGTAAATCGGAAGAAAAGAAACATCTGTAAAATAAAATAAAATTATGAACCTAGGCATGTAATTACAATTATGTGAAGCTAAGCTAAATAATATCGAACAGTTTAAACTTATCGCTAAGAATTATTTTATTTAGGGCGAGCTTTCTTTTTTACTTCGAAACAACCAAATGCTAATGGTAACGAAATGCGAGTTTTACACAAAAAACTTATGGGCGTCCTCAATTTTGGTACTGCTCAAAATGTCAAAATGCTGAAGCATAAGCTTCTTTTTTTCTAAAAGAGTCGCTCCATCTTAATTAGGTACCATCTCTAGACCAGTCTTGGTCCAATTTTTTTTAGTATCAAATTCAATGACGAAAAGCTATTTTTAACAAGTTAATTCAAGTTTATAAGCAGAATAATGACTAAATCTACTACTAAATGTCTGAGAAGGTGTCCTACCAACCTGTCTCGCCTATTTTTTATTGACTTCCATAGAGTCCTCTGTTCTCCTGTTCTTACTAATACCTCTTCATTTCTAACCGTTTCTACCCACGTTATCCTCATCATCCGCCTATAACACCACAACACATTTTTTTTGTACATATTGTTTTAATAAAACATTTGTATTGTGGGTCTAAAATATTCACCATCAACAAGTAGAAAACCTTCATGTAGTAGAAGACAACGCCTACTTCCAAGAAGCGAAACGTTGGAAGTTGGTTTTAATCAATAAATTGCATCTTACTACCCTTATTACTCTGACTAGTTTTATTATTGTATTAACCATAAACAATAACAATTTTTCGTGACTGACACCATACTAGAAGTAGATATACATAATCTAACCTAAGCTTATCTAACATCGCGAAATATTTTAAATGATTGACATTTTTCAAAATTGATACATTTTTATTTACACACTATATACTAATACTAATGATAAAAAATATATACACCAAACTATAGCAAAAAGACAGAAAATATACATACGAAACAATAGCAAAGAAGACAAAAAATATATATACAAACAATACCAATTTATAGACAAACAGATAGTTAATGTAGAGAGAAAAGGACAAGTTGAAGTTGATGTAGGTGAATATACATACATATATACAAAGTCACTACTGCGGACACAATCGAGTAGATAGCACTTGGCACAAACACAAATATAAAGTTTGGGGTTGGTTGGTTGGCGACTGACTCCTTCTTCCTTGCCGCGGGTCGGTGGAATATGGGAGCCTTGTTGGTAGTGAGGAATGCACGGCTATTTATACAGCACTCCAGCACCAAGCAAGGGTTGGAAAAAAGAGGGGTGGAAAGTGGGGTGATAAGGGAAGGGCGAAAACAAACGATAAAAACGAATTCGTTTTTAAAGTTAGGTTCGCGAGAAAGAATAAAAAAACTGACAGTGAATAACGACAAGACATGCATGAAAATGTAGGGTTGAAAAAAAGAAGCGTGAATCTACGATAAAAATTAATAAAAAGAGAAAATAATGAGTGCAAAAAAAAGAATGATAGACACTAAAATAACTATACTACAGAAGGAGAAATTAATATAAGATAGGAACTACAACCGAAGAAGAGAAGGAAGAAGGCATTTGTAAAATTGAAGATTTAAAAAAAAATAATTAAAGTAGTAGAGAAAAGTACATAGTTAAGTAGACTTTCGGTTGTAGCAAGGGGTTACTCAGGTAATCGGGGCTCATTAGGGTGGAGAAAACCGGTCGTACGGCAAGTTGGTTGTTGTTGGTATCTAATTCGGGGAATAAATTTCGTAGTAATACTATCTACGATATCAATTCCCCCCTGGTTTGAACGAAATTTAGATCCCTGGAGCCGGGACAGGCCGTAGATGATCATGGTGTATCTTCACCAATCGATTGTCCTTTTGGACCCAGTAGGTATTTCCACCGGCATATCCCTGGACTATGTGGGGACCTGACCATCGAGGAGCAAAACCGGCATGAAAATGGTTTTCGGCGTTGGAAAGGGGTTGCTCCCTGCAATACACCTGTTGTCCATGCTCATAAGGATGTATGTCTCTGGTTGCGGCGCCAGCTCGCTGATTCTGATAAGCCTGTTGATGCCTTCGAATATCATCGGTCCTTTCCTGGTAGGTGGGTAGGTTCGCTACGTCCTCGTCGTTGGAATTATCCCATTCTCCTGGCCTTAAGAGTGTTCGTCCAAAAAGTGCGTAATAAGGGGTGGTGCCGGTGGCTGCGTTCCTTCGGCCGCGCTGGTCGAAGAGAATTTTCGGCAAGTGGGTGTCCCATGTGCGATGATCGCCTTGTTGCAGATAAATCCGCAGACCGGTCTTAATTTCCTGGTTACGCCTTTCCGTGGGATTCGCCCGTGGATGGTATATAGCTGTTGTCCAATGTTGCGCTTTCCATTTTACGCAAGCGGCCTTCCAATTCCTGCTGGTAAATTGGGAACCATTGTCCGTAAGGATTGCACGGGGGTAGCCATATCGGTTCAAAACCTCCTGCTCCAGTAGTCTGGTGACGACGGCAGTAGTGGCTGCGCTTATGGGGAATGCTTCTACCCAACGGGAGAAAAGATCCGTGACCACTAAAATGAATTTCCTCCCACGCGAGGTCCTAGGATAAGGTCCCATAAGATCGAGGGCGATAGTGTCCCACGGTTTATCGGGCTGTCGGGGTCGAAGCGGTGCTCTAGTGATTCGCTGCTTTTTGCTGCATTGACATATGCGGCACTGGCGGATGTAATTTGAAATATTGCCCTTCATGTTTTCCCATTTATAAAACAGCGACATTCGGCGGGTGGTTTCTTGGATGCCGGGGTGTCCAGCTTCGTCGTGATACTTTTGTAGCAGTTGTGGTTGGAAGGATGTTGGTATTACAATAAGCCAAACGTTCGTCTCTTTCTCCCAAAGGATGTTGTCACTTACACGGTAGCGCCGTAGGAAGGTAACGTCTTCTTCGGTGTGGCCGACAGGATTTTCCTTCAGGAAATTATACCGCTGGCACAGCTGCATGATAGCCGGGTCCGTTAGTTGTTTTCTCCGGATTTCCTCGCGAAGCGTTTCAACTTGGACCTGGAATATCTCTGGGGTAGCTGAACTGCGGTTGCAAGGAGGAAGAAGTCGAGTCACGTCGTCGCTATCTGAAGGTACAAGCTCTTCGGCTGGTAGGCGGGATAGGGCATCCGGCAAATGGTTAGTAGCTCCCGGACAGTGTTCCAGAGTAAATGTGAATTCTTGCAATAGTAGAGCCCATCTAGTCAATTTCGCGCGTGCATCCTTCATATTTTGTAACCACGTGATGGTGCGGTTGTCGGTTCTTAAAATGAACCGCTTATCCTCCAGGTAGGGACGGTACTTCTTTATTGCCCAAACGATGGCGAGGCACTCCTGTTCGTTGCTATGGTACGCTTGCTCAGTGGGATTAAAACGGGTGCTTGCGTACGAAATAATGTGCTTGGTGCCCTCTGGACCCTCCTGGTATAAGACAGCGGCAGCACCCTGCTTGCTGGCATCGGTTTGCAGGATAAATGTTTTGTTGAAATCCGGTCGATGAAGTCGAAGTGGTTGTTGCATTAGACTTTTGATTTGTTCGAAGGCTTGTTGGCATACCAGCGTCCAATTCCACTTTTTCCTGGGGCTTAGTAGGTCAGTAAGAGGGGCCGAAATTTCTGCAAAACGTGGAAGATACTCTCGTAACCAATTGCATAAGCCTAGAAACTTTTTCAGCTCTTTGCACGTTGTTGGGACAGGTGCTTCAGAAATTTTTCCTAAATGGCTAGGGAGTGGCGAGTTTCCTTCGGCGGAGATGCAGTGACCTAAGTAGGTAATTGTTCTGGACCCAAAGACGCATTTCTCGGGAGCGCAGGCGAGGTTATGTTGCTGTAATCTTTCGAATACACGTCGGAGATGTTGAATGTGTTCTTCCCATGAACTGGAGAACACAATGATATCGTCCAAGTAAACCAGACAAAATCTTCTGAGATATCCTGTCAGCACTTCTTGTCCCATTGTCCGTTGGAAGGTAGCAGGAGCTCCCTTTAGCCCGAAAGGCATTACACAAAACTGGAACTTTCCGCCGTCTGGGGCAGTAAATGCTGTGAGCGGCCGCGATTCAGGATCCATGGGAATTTGCCAATAACCCGATTTTAAGTCAATCGTCGAAAATATGGTTGATTTCCCTATTGCCTTGAGTGTTTCGTGAATCGCCGGAAGAGGCGAAACTTCATCGTGTGTAATGTTGTTTAAGCGCCGGAAATCCACGCAGAACCTTAGATCGCCGCTCTTTTTGTTCACCATTACTACGGGAGAATTGTAGTGGGACTGGCTTGGCTCAATAATCTTGTCCGTTAGCATCTCCTCGACTTGGGCCTGGATTAGTCTCTTCTTCTCTTCGGAATACCTGTACGGTGGTAGGCAGAAATGCTCGTTTTTAGTCAGACGGATGACGTGTCGAGCGGTTTTCGTCGGAGAAGTAGGCTTTTTAAACACTTCTTGAAAATCATCGACCAATTTTTGAAACTGGGTCTGGTACTTTGGAGGGAAATTGTGTGTTACCAATTTTTCAACAGGTGCGGCCGGTGTGGTAGTTGGTGATTTTGGTCGGATCCAATAAACAGTGTGCCGTGTGTCTGTGCCAAAGTGAACACACATTCTCTCAAAGTCGCAGGTAGCGTTGCTGCCCCGTAACCACGGAACCCCTAGGATGAACCTTTCTTGTAAGCCTTCGGCGACAAAAGCTTCAACTTCCTGCTGACATCCTCCAATTTGTATGGTTATACGGACTTTACCCAAGATACGCATACTTTTCCCATTAGCGAGGTTGGCAATGCGTAATGATGAAGAAGCAACGCTACAATCCTCAGTTAATTGGGCGCTTATAAAATTATGAGACGCTCCCGTGTCTATTAGGGCTTCAATGTACATCTCCTTCAGGTTTAGCAGTACCTTGGGCAACCATGAATCAGATGCTACGTCTGCCTGGTTGTTTACGACGAGCGAACGTCCGGCCTTGGTTGAGGGGATTGGACGAAAGTTCCTTCCTCGGCCTGTCTCCAGTTTCCCGGATGAGAGCGTCGTTCGGATAATACTGGACAGTCCCGGTGAAAGTGTTTTCCCGGACAATGATGACACCTTGGCAGGGATGGCGTCACAGGTGTAGAAGATTTGGTCGACGTCGTTACTTCCTCTCGCTTCTGACTCGTTGTTGGTGTCTGCATTTGATCGCCTTCGATCTCGACAGCTCTTCGAAGAAGTTCGTCTATGGAAGTTGGTCTTGGTGCTCTCAAGAATGTCCGTATGCTTGGTCGGACTAGCTCGATGAGAAGCTGGATACAACCGTCTTCCGTTTCATCAGGTATCAGCCGTTGTATTAACTGCAATTTGTTTAGCAGGAACATTTCGGTGTTGTCTTTGACCCCCTGTTTCTGGCTGTATAACTGCGCCTTTAATGCTATTAAAGTTTCCGGTCGATTATATTTGGTTATTAATCGAACCCGGAAGTCTTTCCATAGCATGGGAAAATTTTGGTAGGGACGCCACCATGATGCCGCATTGCCTTGCAGTTGATTCACGACTAATTTGAGTCGCTCGCTGGGTTCTATTTGATACTTCTCGAAGTAGTCCTCGCAGTCCTTCAGGAAGTTTTCGGGATTCTCTGTTACCTCACCTTTGAATGAAGGTGCAGCTGGCAATGGTCTCGACACAGTGAGAACGCGTTGTAAGATGTTCTCCAGTTGCTGGGATGATAATTGGATCGGGTGAGAAGTTGTGGGCGCCACTTGGTGTTTAGACACTCCAAGAAGTGTGTCACCTTCTTCGTCTACGTGTTTGGCTTTTGACCCGGTTTTCCTCGGCATTTTCGCTCTCAAGGTATGGATACGATTGTATTACACTAATACCTTTTCACTGGCCCCACGCGTTGGGCGTCACTTGATACACTTTTATTTACACACTATATACTAATACTAATGATAAAAAATATATACACCAAACTATAGCAAAAAGACAGAAAATATACATACGAAACAATAGCAAAGAAGACAAAAAATATATATACAAACAATACCAATTTATAGACAAACAGATAGTTAATGTAGAGAGAAAAGGACAAGTTGAAGTTGATGTAGGTGAATATACATACATATATACAAAGTCACTACTGCGGACACAATCGAGTAGATAGCACTTGGCACAAACACAAATATAAAGTTTGGGGTTGGTTGGTTGGCGACTGACTCCTTCTTCCTTGCCGCGGGTCGGTGGAATATGGGAGCCTTGTTGGTAGTGAGGAATGCACGGCTATTTATACAGCACTCCAGCACCAAGCAAGGGTTGGAAAAAAGAGGGGTGGAAAGTGGGGTGATAAGGGAAGGGCGAAAACAAACGATAAAAACGAATTCGTTTTTAAAGTTAGGTTCGCGAGAAAGAATAAAAAAACTGACAGTGAATAACGACAAGACATGCATGAAAATGTAGGGTTGAAAAAAAGAAGCGTGAATCTACGATAAAAATTAATAAAAAGAGAAAATAATGAGTGCAAAAAAAAGAATGATAGACACTAAAATAACTATACTACAGAAGGAGAAATTAATATAAGATAGGAACTACAACCGAAGAAGAGAAGGAAGAAGGCATTTGTAAAATTGAAGATTTAAAAAAAAATAATTAAAGTAGTAGAGAAAAGTACATAGTTAAGTAGACTTTCGGTTGTAGCAAGGGGTTACTCAGGTAATCGGGGCTCATTAGGGTGGAGAAAACCGGTCGTACGGCAAGTTGGTTGTTGTTGGTATCTAATTCGGGGAATAAATTTCGTAGTAATACTATCTACGATATCAAAATTCGGAACAAATATCAACAATATTGGAATTAAATTTGAATAAAACACTAAATATGTTTTGTTCAGAGTATAGACCGTTCTTTTTGATGCAGGTCATAAGTTTCTAGACCCAGTTTTTAGATTATTTTGCAAACTTACAAGGCGGCGTTGGGTTTATTTGATAATATTCCTTTCGAGGATGGCTAGATGTAAGAGTTAAATACTTAAATTTATAATTCATAAGCGTAACGGTTCAGGAAGGATTCTTTATGATCCCCAATACAGTTTAATTTTTATTATGGGGTGTTTATTTTATGGGCTTAACAGTTAGAAAGTGCCGTTTGTTGATTTTTTGATGTAGTCGATTTTTCACAAGTTATAAACATCCGTCTTTTCAAATACTTTGAGTTTGAAAGCCCCGCCATGTAAGTATCCACGGAAATATTTTGCAGGGTTAATCACCCATGGTCATATTCGCCACACCGTGGCGTTTTCCTCCTAGTTTTAAGTTTAGATATAAGAAGTGACCAAGGACTTCAAAAGAAGGACTTAAACCAGCACTAGCACTTGAACTAGCACAAGCACTTTTACAGTTATTCTTAATTATTCGTTTGGAAATACTCTCTGTAAATATTTGTAAATACATTTCTAATAAGTCTACTTCGCTACAAGACTTCTGTTAATCCACCTTCCACCCCAGAATTAAGCAACACGCCACTCTTGCAATAATAAGTTCTCGAATATCTGCCTATGACATTTAACATATTTCTTGAAGCACTTTTAAATTGATTATATATTTAATCATTTTACCTGAAGAACATTATTTAAGACTGTAATAAATGAGTGATTATTTAGAAGTGACGCAGGCAGGCGTTTTGAGCATATGTTGTGACATTGAAATTGTGAAATATTGTTTTTTATGAAGTGTGCTGCTGATATAATTATTTTGTAAATAGAAGTTTTAATAAAATAACTATTAAAAAGTGAAATTGAATAATTTTATTGTGGCAGACTGGGCAAGCAGCCATTATTGAAGGCACTAAAGTTTGGTAGTGAAAGGATATAACCTTTTTTTCCGTCCGAAACATCCCGTTACTCGGCATGTCAATTTTTTATTTATGTGAATTATAGTTTTGTTTTTGCATTCCTCACAACCAGCTGTTTCTGTCTTTGGTATAAGGAAATTTCCTATCGCGCTAGGCTGAGCGTTTTTCCTCTTTCTCCAAGTTGTGGAAATTTCTCTGACGTATGTTTTCCAAATAAGGTAACGTAACGGATTTCTTGTCCTGATTGGTTGTCCTCGTGTCGATGCCAGGACGAGCCTGAGTAGAGCCCCTAGGTTAAGGATCTTTTCCCGATCCTTCGTCACGAGAAGACCGACTTGACCTGGTATGTTGGTCGACATTCGAATGTGTTCCTGATTAAATTTTTGTGTAAAAGCCTGATTGTCTGAGAAACTCTTCAGTATTTCGTGATTTTTTTGGATTAAGTATTATAATTTTGGCTTTATCGATTCAATTTTATAATTTTTGGGTAATTTTTGTTCAATGGCCACGTAAGAATATTAGTATGAAATATTTTCTTAGCGTTTTTCATTTCCAAATATTTTTTTTAATCATTATGATTTAGTAAAGTTTAGCCTTTTTTTGCTTTTAAAGTTTTTAATTTTTGGATTTTCCATTATTAAACTCAATATGCATTAGCTAACTTAATTAATGGGATTTTTCCATTTAACGTAAAAAGGGTCTTGTCAAAAGGTTTGAAATGGTGCATTTATGGTCCTTAATATTTTTTTGTATGTATAGTTGAATATCTTGAAATTTAGAGCTTGTTATGGACGAAGACTAGTAGACATAATTTCCCTTCCTCCCTTTTTCACCTTTGCATTAATGTTTTAATATTTTTCGTATTCTTGATAACTTTAAATAAATAACGTTAATTTTTTATTCAAGGTTTTTGTAATCATGTATTCGGTATTTTTAATTAACAGATCATTCCCTGTATTATGTTTACTTGGCCCACTTCGGGTTTTATTTAGATTAGGGTCTCGAAATGGATCGGTCACTCCTTGTCAGGGTTCTGCAGGTGTCGACCTTTTGAAGACCTTCTGATGGTGGGTTGGACGGCTCCAGATCTTGGTTCCTGTGAGTAAATTGGTTGTAAACCAGTCTTTTTATCTTTCCTCGGATTCGAAACCACCTGCTACAAAGCGAACTAATTGGTTTTGATTTGGAGTTTGCATATCACCCTTATGAAACCTGGCCGCCAGCGGCGTACACCGGCAAAGGTCCACAACATTACTCGACTATGACGGGAGCAAACCACCGATTTCATCATTGTGTAGGGTAGTTTTTTTAGGGACCCCTGTATTGTTAAATTAATTTTTACTTGGTGCTTATAATTAGAATATTTTACTGTTAGAGAGCTTTAATCAAGGAAATCCTGGAACCCCTGACTGAGTCTCCCGAGGTAAATTTTTTACAGTTATCATTTGATTCTTTTGGTTCCACAGTATTTTCTGCTTTAATCATTTTTTACTAGTTAACTTGTTCTTTTTTGCATAACGTAATTTTTTAAATATAATAAACACATTATCTAATTTTTCCTTTTTTTAAATTACGTTAAAAGGAAAAAGGCAGAAGAGGTAGTTTTTGTAACAGACGATCGGTAAATGACAACTTTTACGATTGTCTATTGTAAAACAGTTGGAAACGAAAAAGCAGCAACACATGGATGTGCAAACACATGAGTGCATTTTTGACTTAAAATATGAACGGATATACAAAGCTGCTTCGGAGAAACTGAAAGAGGCTGGAAGAAGAAAACAGTTTTGTTAAAGGAGGCTATTTTGAAGGGTGTTAGAACGTCAGAAATTATATAGAAAATATTTCCTTACTGATCGTTAAGTAATGCAACCTAATTAGTTCCAAATTAGGAAATGCTGGAATAGGTACATTATCAGTTCCACAAAAAAGTATTTCTAATCAAATGAGTCTACTAATTAGTTCCAAACCAGTTCTTCTTCATCAGTTTCTGAGCATTTTTTTATGCCTGACGCAGTCTGATTATGTTCAGACAAATTTTTAAGTGGAAACTGTTTTCGATGGAAGCGACTTTTAACCGACTTCCAAGAAAAACGAAGAGGTTCCAATTCGACTGTTTTTTTTTGCGTATATTACGCGATTCCTTTACCAATTGTGAATCAATTTTAATGATTCCTTTTTATTAGATGGGTTAAATTTCAGTGGTGCTGCCATTTAAATTTAAGAAGATATTTCGCCTTCTCAAAGGTGGAAAATTAGAGGACAAAAAATAAATACTTGAAGAAATTTATGCAACTTCGTTATTTTAGTCAGGTTTTTTCACTTTTTAATTTAGATTCATGCAAAGTATTGAAGTTGGTGTTTTAACTTCGGCTAATCTTATTAATCTCGCAAAAACTTCTATCGATTAAAAGTTTCCTATAAAAATCCTACATAGAAAAAAATCCATGTTTTTATTGATAAAATTTGATAAATAATAAGTAAAGAAAAACAAATATTAAGTGGAAAATTGAGCAACCTTTCGAATAATTAACTTTTCACGACCTATTAATGTTTATTCTTTATAAAACTCCAATAGCAGTAGTCCTTACTAGTGAAAATTTCTACGACCTCAATATAGAGCTTGTAAATAGAATTCGCATATGGTAGTCATAAATGAAATTAAAAACCATAAAATTAAAGTGCCAAAATACGCCCGTCTGTCTGCCCGAACTAATATCGAAATCCAGTTAATGCATCTTTTGTTATCTACGTACTCCATGTATTATAGAAAGTATGAGTCAAGTAAACCTAACAAGGACTATAATGGACTAGTCCGTATATCTAAGAAAAGTCCCCTTTACAAATGGCTTTTGCGTTTTCTGAAAGGGTCACTCTATTTATTGTATACTTCTAACTGCATTTGGACCTGTAATGCAAGATTTTACAAGAAAATGTATTAGCTGCCTTTGTTCAGTTGTATTTTTAGTTTTATAATACTACGTAGCTTATTCGTCTAGATTTACCTTCTGCATTTTAAAATTAATCTGTACTATTTAGCGGAATCGTAGTATACCTAAACATTCTATTATTTTATATTATATAGTACTCATATAAGTACCAACCCACCTAGATGACCGAAATAAGTTTAGTTTAATATCTCAAAATTATTGTAATCAGTTCTGTTTGTACTAGGTAAACACTGCTATTTAAATTTCGTATTAATATTACGGAGAGTTCTTCTTTAGACTCGCTGGAGCGGTAATCACATACAAATCATTTTAATTGATGTAATTAAACTACAAAGCAATTTCTTATTATTGGTTATTCCAGTAAATATTATCAGTGTGGTACATTAGTACAGTCGTTCAATATTAGTAAAAAAAAAACACTACGACGGTAAAAGCAGCCTTCCTTGTTCGAGACATGTGGAAACTCAGATATATTCTTTAACCAAAATTTCCTATTGTGCTTTGAAAAAAAAAAAGCAGCTTTCATTAATTTATTAATGCCACAGTAATTAACCAGAAATCGCTAGAGATGCCCGGACTTTATTGAGGTGGCGCATTTTATGTGAGACTGATATTATTTTCATAACATTGTTTTTCTTTTCTACTCTATCTACGCTAGCGGTGTGACGAAGGTAGGAGCGCATGCTAGTAGAAATATCACATATAATTACTCCTTCATTGCTAATAGGGATTCAGAAAAGGATGACGATCCAACGGTGCAGATACACATACGTCTGTCTCCCTCATTTACATGTCAAATATGATGCGCATGCCTAAGAATTGTAATTGTGTACAGCATCAATTTACTTATATTGCCCACTTCTCCACTACAGTTGCAACGCTTGCGCATAACGCATCGAGTATAAATGAGTGAGATAAAAGTATAGTGTCGCTACCTCTCTTGCTGGGTAACGCTTCCACATACAGGAACTACAAATATTGAGTATACAACAAATACTGAGCTTCATAGGAATGATGTGTCTACTTTACAAACCATTCGACTTTCATGTTGCTAGGCTAAGTTTTGTGTCCGGGCTGCAATGGATTTTTTTTATTTTAAGCATTTTTTTGTTTTATAAGTTTAATATATTTGTTTACGTCATTTTGTAGTTTCTGCATTATCATAAATGGAAAGAGAATATCTTGTTGCCCACAAGATCATGTCGAAGTACTATATTTGACAAAAATACGTATAAGTAGGTAGATAAACATTAAGTAATAACTTAGGAATCATACTTTGATTTGCTGCCGGGGCACATAAAAGAAATTATTCGTCAGTCACCAACTAAACTGCATTGGAAGTGAAACTCTTTATCAATTAAAAGTTTGAAATAGTCATAAGTAACACTAAATTTTCATGCAACTCAAATAATACATCACACTATTTAGATACCACCCTGTACCTTTATAAAATTTCTTAATAATAGAAGATCGTTTTAGAATATTCTAAAACATTTTGACAAAGTCTAAAAAATTCTAGAAATCCTTGATAATTAATTGCGGACATTTGGAGCTTTCCATATCATTCCAGATATTTCTAGAACTTTCCGGACCATTCCATATCGATTTTAACAGTTGCACACAATTTGGAACGTTCCAGATCATTCCAGATATTTCTAGAACTATCTGGAACATTCCATATCGATTTTAACAGTTGCACACAATTTTGAACTTTCTAGATCATTGCAGACATTTTTATAACCTTCTAGAACTTTTTAGATAAATTGTAACAGTTGCACACATTCTGGAGTTTTCTAAATCATTTCAGAAATGTTTAGAACTTTCCAAAAGGTCTCATAAGTTAGAAAAGGACAGATATATATTTTTTCATATGTTCGTCACCCACAACCAACCACTTCCATTTGCCGCGAACAAACTCCCTTACTACCAGCAAGAGGTATTTACCACCCCAACGGGAAGTTGATAAGAGTTGGTGCTGATAGAGAAAACCTTGTCTTTACGTACGCACATTAGCATTATATATATATA
>NW_020438947.1:313114-322567 GCF_000699045.2 Agrilus planipennis
GAGCATAGAAGTGACTTCTTTTTATTAAAGGCGACACGACCCTGCGCTATCCTCTGCTTTATATCCCTACTACTCCTTCCATCCTCACTTATCTGACTTCCTAGGTATCTAAAATCAGCCACTTCTTCTAATTTTTCATCTCCTATCTTTATATTCGCTCTTCAACATCTGCAAATCTAAGCATACCAATCCTTTGCCCTTGCACATCTATCCCTACAGTTGTACTGTCTTTAATGATGTTGATGGCGTCTTCGATGTATAGATTAAAAAGTAGCGGTGATAGTGTGCATCCCTGCCTGACTCCCTTCCTAATATTTACTTCTCTACGTTGCATCCCCAGCTCTATAACTTCCTGTAACATAAAACCATTCTCTACCTACCCACATGTAATTAGCTAAATAGTACCTATTACTTAGTTTTAGTATTATTAACTACCGTATAAACAAGTAAACATGTGTTACTATCTGCAATCTAAGTGTAGATGCAAAGGTTTTTATTCTTTTTTGTAAATGACTCATTTACAGTCACTTACGCTGCAATTTAATTTATAACTAACAGAAGCATTATCACTTTTTTGAGTTTTAAGACTCTTACAAAAAAATAAATTGTAATTATAAGGGTTTAAACTAAATAAAATCTTTTGAAAGCTCTTTGGGCCTAAAGTGCGAATACATTTCTAATATGCTGCTTTAATTTGACACCTACGCTCACCGGCTTCAATTGACCGAATTTAATGTACTCTAAATTAGTTTAATAATAATTAGCGAATGTTAAACAGAATTATTTGTATTACACATAGGTATATGTGGGTATGTGTAATAAAGTAGAACTACATCAGTTTGGCCGCAGTTCATTTTAGACAGTCAATTGAATGTGAGTGGATTATTGAATCAGTGAGTTAAGTTAAATTAATATGTTGTCACTTCATTCGTTTATATTCGATGTTGTACAGAAGGCGCCTTTTATAAATAAAATTAATTTTGTCAAATACAAAACCGAATTTATGATAATAAATGCTATGAGATACTAATAAAACACTTTTGACATTGAAATGTCTACTTGAACGATTTAATGAAAATCGAATTATGTTCTTATTAGGATCCGAAATGTAAACAAGAAAATGTTATTTGTAGTAACTGGTTTCCCTATTTGCTGACGGATGTTTACAAATTACAATTATGAAACGATCCAAGAAACGGCCAATGAAATTGAAAGGATTCTGAGCAAACGACTGGTAGGTATCATTTGTTTTGTAGTGGAAACGCAATCCGTTCATTTAGACATTTTTAGTTTTTTGGGACAAATTAAGTACTTGTAACATTATACTTCTTTGGGAAGAAAAAATATTATTAATAGAAGGTGGGATAAAAATTAGAACAAACACCGGCCTTCTTTAATTTAAAATTATCATCTATTATCAGAGTGGGTTCTAATGACAGAAATGGCTAGCAAAATGAATTACATAAATGATTCTTCATTCACTTACCTTTCTTCTCAAGGATAACTCATTCATGTGAGATTTGAAAAGCAATGCAGGTCAATTAAAAATAATTTTACTTTTAATTTCTTAATCATTTTTTTTTAATTTATGTTTAACTTTTCAAATGGTGAATGTTGTTTTCTTTCAATTTTCAGACACACTTATGAGTTTTTATATAAATTTAGTTAAGACATACAGAGGAAATTCACTTAAAAACATTAAGACATGCTCACTTCAGATTGTGATATTGAAGAGTATTGGTTTGATAATTATGAGCAATACTTGTACTCAATGTTAAATCGGCAGTAGTTAGGGTTACATCCCTTACAATGGATTTCAGTGATAAATTGAAATTAAACATTTTAGAGGAAAATCTGAACTTGCCATATAATGAAGCGAGGCAGAAGTTATCTGAAGGGTAGACAATTGAATTATTCTTTTGGAGATTATTTTTCTGATGCTCGATGTAAATATCGCTACGAGAGTAACGGATGATTACCGCGACGCGACGAAGGACTCAGCCGACGAGCGTTTGAAACGATACTGACTTGACACTAAAAGCTGGGAACTATCGACTACCGCCCTCCTGAAGCGCGAGAGCAAATCCGCGCAGTCATAGTCGCGGTGAAAGTGCGAACTGCAGGAGGTTCTACCCTATAGATCACTTTTGAAGCCACTATGTTCTGACAACAAAGGATTTTACATCATTTCGTGATTTTCAAAGTAATATAAGTAAAATTTTCTCTCACTCATTAATGGACGAGTGTGGCGTGACATGCAAAATTCACTATTGAATATCGAATAAAACTAAAAGTTTTGTTAATTTTGCTTCCTGGGAGAGAGCTCTCCTACTCTTTCAATTGGACAGTAATAATAATTCTGAGTTTGTGCATTGATATTTAATTTTATTAGTATTTTTATCTGTACATACAAGAGTCCTCTTTATCCACACGGAATGGCGCAAGAAAAACAAAACAGGAGCAACTGAGAATGGATTTCTTAATAACATGAATCAACTGTAAAACATTCATTTAAAATATTTATTGTCAAAAAATAGAGAATGCCATACGTGGAAAACAAACCTTTCGCTGTTATAACTGAACAAGTAAACAGTGGGAAACAAGCCCAGGCTTTTGTTAACAATTTTCTTGAAAGTAGAAATTGGAGACTGTGGTAAATGATTAACTAAAAAGAAGAGAGATCCACCCAAATTACCAATATAAATTTTATCACTGCGGACACGTGTTTCTCCCACTTCTTAATGTGAGTAAATAAGAAGTACGCGAAATTCATGTCCGGAGTGGTCAAATTTATAGTGGTAATTTGGTTAATATCTATTTTATTTTTTCATTTTGTTGAAATATTAAAAAATTATGATTATTTATGTAAAAAACTGTATACATTTTCGAGGTCTCTGTGAATGCTTTAAGTTACGAGAAATTTGCTGTTAATTGGTGCCGTTGGTCAAGATTCATCTCAAGCGGTTATTTAACAAATAGCACTTCTTTACTAATACGTTATTAAAATTTTTGTATGCGTTATTTATTTTGAAGAGAAATATTCGATTTGCCATGACATGTAGGTAGGTACGGATTATGTAAAGAAAGCACAAGATAGGCAACGCACTGAAGATGTCATTTATTAAGCAAAACGCAACATATGCAGTTAAGTAAAAAATAAGCTCACAACCTAAAAACTCAACCTGATTCTTTCACTCTTGAGGATATAATTTCTTAATGCTTCATTTATGTACTCTTTCACTTTAAACAGTTATTGTATCCAGTAAAAAAGAATATTCACAAATTTTTAGACACGTTTGGCGTATATTAAATGTGTCTTTGTAAAAAATAGACTTAATACGTCCCCATAAATAAATATCAAAGACGTTAAGGCAAAGACCACTAGTGATTAAGGAAATTTACTGCTGTAAGCAATTGTGGAAAGCGGTGTTCTAAATGAACACGAACAACTTGAGGAAAATGAGCCAGTGTACTATCGGCCATAAAACATTCTATAACTAAAGCTAAGTAAATTGTTTCGATTTTTTTAGATCATTCGCTAAGTAGTGTAAATACTATTGATTGCTGTCGTTTCAATCTTGGTGGAAGTTTAAGGACCTGCAGAGAACATAATTGTTTAATCCTAACCGCCGTGTCCTGCACACTCAGGAATTGTATTCGTAAAGTTTTTATTCTGTAGTAAAGCGGTAAAAAATTATTACACTATCGGCTGTCCTAATCTCAAAGCAAAACAGTGGTTATTAAATGTGATGTGTTGGATGGACACTTCAACGATAGTTATTATGGAAAATATACGAAAAGTAGCAATGTGAATATAAAGTCTTCTTTTAAATGGAAAGGTATATGTTAAAAGATGATTTTGTTTTGTGCAAGTGCAAAGTTGTAGGCAGCTGTTACACGCCTGACCAAAAATTTATCCTTTGTCAATAGAGGTCAATACATTTGTTTACTTTAGTAGAATTAAGCACCTAATATTGTTTTGGAAAAAATAATGATAAATGAATTTATTCCAGTGCCTACATTCATTTTAGTCGATATTGGTTTGGTAATTATTCAATGGTTAATTTATATCAGTGGTGTCTATTATTTGATTTTTATAACCGCATTAAATTAAATAGTATTTCATGTAGGTACCGATAAAATTAAAAAGATGAGATTCGTTCCATGTTTTGGGTATGCTATTTTATTACCGTATCAGATTTTTTATGCGAGTATAGATGCTCTAATGGTGAATAAATGATGCTCATAGTACTTTTACGAATTGATTGACATTTTTCATTTTTCTCCTTCTATTGAGATGGTTCATTGTTCCTTTTTTAGGTGCGTAATAAAGTTCAGGTTATTGAATTCAACTTCGCTCCAGTTTTATGGTAAACGTATGTACCTATACGCATTTTTCACATTAAGGAGTATTTTAATGCATTGTAATGTGTATGCATTCTATTATTTATATAACAGACCCAAAACACCAATTAAAGTAGATATAACGTTTTGGATTTATTAAAGTGAAAATGTGACAGGTAAATTCCCAAACGAAATTGTGAAGAATTAAGGTCGCTATTCTGGGAACCATTTAAATAAGTAGTTGATAACAAAAAGTGTCTGAAGAAATTGAAAATATAAATGAAACATTGCAACTTTTGAAAATCTAACATCTATTTATTTAATTTGTGCAAGCATCCAATGTTTTCAAATGGTTAAAATTGTGAAGAATTTGCAGCAAATACATTCAAGGACATTTAGAAACGTTATTCCAGGAGCAAAATTCAAAAAGTTGGACAGATAGTTTTGTTCACAGAGTTCATTAAACAAAACAGCTCAAAATAAATTTACAGTCACACTTACGATTTGAGTAGCAGTATATATTACATTTTTTTCAATGTTACGTTTTATAGTAGCTTTCCATATGTAAATCATAAAATGTAATTCAATTTTGAAAAATGGGTAGTTTCAGTAATAATACACTAATGATTTCGAACTGTCGAATTATAGATATAAGAGAAACCACTAAAAGGTCTTCCAAAGAAAGGCGTCAATGCAAGAAGAAGATACTACGTTTTGAAAGTTTATTTTTGATTATGAAAGATTACAAAAAAAAAACTATTAAAACCTGTGTTGTATTGTATTCTTTGTAGAAAGTGGATTGGATTTCCATGATTAGAAAAGAAAATAAGAAAAAGAAAAAAAGTTAATTACAGACTGATGACAAAAGAAGCCTGCAGCAAACATAAGAACATGATGAAAAGGTGGGCTATTCATAAACAGCGTCAACTTCTTGTAACTGGTCAATCTCTTCATTAATGACATCATTTTGCTGGATCATACTTCCATTCTCAGACAAGGTTCGAGCAAAAAATTTAGTGTACAATGATTTAACGTGCTTCACAAGATGTGATTTATTCTGAGATTTCAAGTGTTTAATTTCTAGATATTCACTACCATAGACCAGCGTGGGTTGGTGGCGAAGTTGTTTACGGTTACAACCAACTTTGTAAAGTTTCATTGGTTCCATTGATCCATAATAAGATGTACTGAGCTGGGATTACTCATGACGCGAAAGTTTGATGCCTCTAGATTTTTAAATCCCCGGCACAGTTCCTTTTATGTGAGAGTCTAACCATAATTTATAGTGTTTCACTTTTATTGTACGATCGCCTTCTTCCAAACCTTCACTAAACCTCAGCAAATTCTCTACGAAGACGATATCAAATGGAGTTTTCTGTTTACACTCTTTTATTAAGTTAATATAAACTCCAGGGTTGTCAATCTTGTCATCTTTTCAGTCATAACACAATCTTGGTTGAATGACATCATGCTGTGCTTAGGTACCGGGTATCAGATTTCTATGGCTTCAAAAATATTATTGGCACAGAGCTTATCCGAAAATAAAAAAAAATATTTCTGTTTTAGTTGAAGCAGTTCGCAAAAAAGTTGTAAAATGGATTGCTTTTTGCTTTGCAAGATGTAGTCCTGTAGGCATGCTATTATCTCGTTTAGTCCCTTTTGAGAAAAGTGTCCCGCATGCATATACGTATAAGCTTTTCCCGTTGTTAAGCAGTGTATTCCTAGACCGTGAATCTACAACTAAGTATTCGTCCCCAATATTTGTCACAGAGACAGGAAAATTTTTCTGTTAATCGAAGCAAATTGAATAGGATGGATGATTTGTGGCTTATGCTGCTCCCAAAACTTTGTTTTGAAAACATGCAACTTTTCTTAGAGGGGACTCTCTTGCCGTCTTCATAGTTTGTGCAGTTGTGTCATTATTTGCTACTTTGGCTTGTTGCAAATTCGTCAGGAAAATAGTAGTTACATTCACTAGAGATCTCTTTTTTTGGGAATCCAAATAATATATTGTATTCTTTTGTAATAATGCTTCTAAACACCTCGTCCGATACTGTTTTATCTTGGTTCGTAAAAAGTGAAGGTGAAGCTTTGCGACTGATAAGTAGGAATCCGAAGATCGTTATCAGACTTGCTTTAATGAGACTCTCGAGCTGGCAGTGCTTCTACAAGATGAAGACCTCTCGAATCTTTAGGCGCTGCATTGTTTTTCTGAATCTTTCGATGCAGTCCAGAGCGTTTATTCGATGCACTGTTAAGAACGCCGTCTGACACGGTAACAGTGTTATTAGTTTTCAATCAATCTTTACTTGACAGATTTTATTGATCTGTGTCGTTTAATATCCGTAGGACGTACACAACCTCCAAGGTATAAATTTTGTTGTGTAAAGGAACTGTAAAAGAGATGTGATAGGCTTCGAAAATTTTCTTTTGTTCCCCCCCACTAAATTTTGATGAGCATCTACAGCGACAGTTTATTATAGCCTTCTATGGTGCTTTCCAGAAAAAAATTTCTTACATCCTNACATAGAAAAAAATCCATGTTTTTATTGATAAAATTTGATAAATAATAAGTAAAGAAAAACAAATATTAAGTGGAAAATTGAGCAACCTTTCGAATAATTAACTTTTCACGACCTATTAATGTTTATTCTTTATAAAACTCCAATAGCAGTAGTCCTTACTAGTGAAAATTTCTACGACCTCAATATAGAGCTTGTAAATAGAATTCGCATATGGTAGTCATAAATGAAATTAAAAACCATAAAATTAAAGTGCCAAAATACGCCCGTCTGTCTGCCCGAACTAATATCGAAATCCAGTTAATGCATCTTTTGTTATCTACGTACTCCATGTATTATAGAAAGTATGAGTCAAGTAAACCTAACAAGGACTATAATGGACTAGTCCGTATATCTAAGAAAAGTCCCCTTTACAAATGGCTTTTGCGTTTTCTGAAAGGGTCACTCTATTTATTGTATACTTCTAACTGCATTTGGACCTGTAATGCAAGATTTTACAAGAAAATGTATTAGCTGCCTTTGTTCAGTTGTATTTTTAGTTTTATAATACTACGTAGCTTATTCGTCTAGATTTACCTTCTGCATTTTAAAATTAATCTGTACTATTTAGCGGAATCGTAGTATACCTAAACATTCTATTATTTTATATTATATAGTACTCATATAAGTACCAACCCACCTAGATGACCGAAATAAGTTTAGTTTAATATCTCAAAATTATTGTAATCAGTTCTGTTTGTACTAGGTAAACACTGCTATTTAAATTTCGTATTAATATTACGGAGAGTTCTTCTTTAGACTCGCTGGAGCGGTAATCACATACAAATCATTTTAATTGATGTAATTAAACTACAAAGCAATTTCTTATTATTGGTTATTCCAGTAAATATTATCAGTGTGGTACATTAGTACAGTCGTTCAATATTAGTAAAAAAAAAACACTACGACGGTAAAAGCAGCCTTCCTTGTTCGAGACATGTGGAAACTCAGATATATTCTTTAACCAAAATTTCCTATTGTGCTTTGAAAAAAAAAAAGCAGCTTTCATTAATTTATTAATGCCACAGTAATTAACCAGAAATCGCTAGAGATGCCCGGACTTTATTGAGGTGGCGCATTTTATGTGAGACTGATATTATTTTCATAACATTGTTTTTCTTTTCTACTCTATCTACGCTAGCGGTGTGACGAAGGTAGGAGCGCATGCTAGTAGAAATATCACATATAATTACTCCTTCATTGCTAATAGGGATTCAGAAAAGGATGACGATCCAACGGTGCAGATACACATACGTCTGTCTCCCTCATTTACATGTCAAATATGATGCGCATGCCTAAGAATTGTAATTGTGTACAGCATCAATTTACTTATATTGCCCACTTCTCCACTACAGTTGCAACGCTTGCGCATAACGCATCGAGTATAAATGAGTGAGATAAAAGTATAGTGTCGCTACCTCTCTTGCTGGGTAACGCTTCCACATACAGGAACTACAAATATTGAGTATACAACAAATACTGAGCTTCATAGGAATGATGTGTCTACTTTACAAACCATTCGACTTTCATGTTGCTAGGCTAAGTTTTGTGTCCGGGCTGCAATGGATTTTTTTTATTTTAAGCATTTTTTTGTTTTATAAGTTTAATATATTTGTTTACGTCATTTTGTAGTTTCTGCATTATCATAAATGGAAAGAGAATATCTTGTTGCCCACAAGATCATGTCGAAGTACTATATTTGACAAAAATACGTATAAGTAGGTAGATAAACATTAAGTAATAACTTAGGAATCATACTTTGATTTGCTGCCGGGGCACATAAAAGAAATTATTCGTCAGTCACCAACTAAACTGCATTGGAAGTGAAACTCTTTATCAATTAAAAGTTTGAAATAGTCATAAGTAACACTAAATTTTCATGCAACTCAAATAATACCTCACACTATTTAGATACCACCCTGTACCTTTATAAAATTTCTTAATAATAGAAGATCGTTTTAGAATATTCTAAAACATTTTGACAAAGTCTAAAAAATTCTAGAAATCCTTGATAATTAATTGCGGACATTTGGAGCTTTCCATATCATTCCAGATATTTCTAGAACTTTCCGGACCATTCCATATCGATTTTAACAGTTGCACACAATTTGGAACGTTCCAGATCATTCCAGATATTTCTAGAACTATCTGGAACATTCCATATCGATTTTAACAGTTGCACACAATTTTGAACTTTCTAGATCATTGCAGACATTTTTATAACCTTCTAGAACTTTTTAGATAAATTGTAACAGTTGCACACATTCTGGAGTTTTCTAAATCATTTCAGAAATGTTTAGAACTTTCCAAAAGGTCTCATAAGTTAGAAAAGGACAGATATATATTTTTTCATATGTTCGTCACCCACAACCAACCACTTCCATTTGCCGCGAACAAACTCCCTTACTACCAGCAAGAGGTATTTACCACCCCAACGGGAAGTTGATAAGAGTTGGTGCTGATAGAGAAAACCTTGTCTTTACGTACGCACATTAGCATTATATATATATATATATAATTTAGATTATTTTACCCTTATGAAACCTGG
>NW_020438947.1:325033-339154 GCF_000699045.2 Agrilus planipennis
TGACAGAAATGGCTAGCAAAATGAATTACATAAATGATTCTTCATTCACTTACCTTTCTTCTCAAGGATAACTCATTCATGTGAGATTTGAAAAGCAATGCAGGTCAATTAAAAATAATTTTACTTTTAATTTCTTAATCATTTTTTTTTAATTTATGTTTAACTTTTCAAATGGTGAATGTTGTTTTCTTTCAATTTTCAGACACACTTATGAGTTTTTATATAAATTTAGTTAAGACATACAGAGGAAATTCACTTAAAAACATTAAGACATGCTCACTTCAGATTGTGATATTGAAGAGTATTGGTTTGATAATTATGAGCAATACTTGTACTCAATGTTAAATCGGCAGTAGTTAGGGTTACATCCCTTACAATGGATTTCAGTGATAAATTGAAATTAAACATTTTAGAGGAAAATCTGAACTTGCCATATAATGAAGCGAGGCAGAAGTTATCTGAAGGGTAGACAATTGAATTATTCTTTTGGAGATTATTTTTCTGATGCTCGATGTAAATATCGCTACGAGAGTAACGGATGATTACCGCGACGCGACGAAGGACTCAGCCGACGAGCGTTTGAAACGATACTGACTTGACACTAAAAGCTGGGAACTATCGACTACCGCCCTCCTGAAGCGCGAGAGCAAATCCGCGCAGTCATAGTCGCGGTGAAAGTGCGAACTGCAGGAGGTTCTACCCTATAGATCACTTTTGAAGCCACTATGTTCTGACAACAAAGGATTTTACATCATTTCGTGATTTTCAAAGTAATATAAGTAAAATTTTCTCTCACTCATTAATGGACGAGTGTGGCGTGACATGCAAAATTCACTATTGAATATCGAATAAAACTAAAAGTTTTGTTAATTTTGCTTCCTGGGAGAGAGCTCTCCTACTCTTTCAATTGGACAGTAATAATAATTCTGAGTTTGTGCATTGATATTTAATTTTATTAGTATTTTTATCTGTACATACAAGAGTCCTCTTTATCCACACGGAATGGCGCAAGAAAAACAAAACAGGAGCAACTGAGAATGGATTTCTTAATAACATGAATCAACTGTAAAACATTCATTTAAAATATTTATTGTCAAAAAATAGAGAATGCCATACGTGGAAAACAAACCTTTCGCTGTTATAACTGAACAAGTAAACAGTGGGAAACAAGCCCAGGCTTTTGTTAACAATTTTCTTGAAAGTAGAAATTGGAGACTGTGGTAAATGATTAACTAAAAAGAAGAGAGATCCACCCAAATTACCAATATAAATTTTATCACTGCGGACACGTGTTTCTCCCACTTCTTAATGTGAGTAAATAAGAAGTACGCGAAATTCATGTCCGGAGTGGTCAAATTTATAGTGGTAATTTGGTTAATATCTATTTTATTTTTTCATTTTGTTGAAATATTAAAAAATTATGATTATTTATGTAAAAAACTGTATACATTTTCGAGGTCTCTGTGAATGCTTTAAGTTACGAGAAATTTGCTGTTAATTGGTGCCGTTGGTCAAGATTCATCTCAAGCGGTTATTTAACAAATAGCACTTCTTTACTAATACGTTATTAAAATTTTTGTATGCGTTATTTATTTTGAAGAGAAATATTCGATTTGCCATGACATGTAGGTAGGTACGGATTATGTAAAGAAAGCACAAGATAGGCAACGCACTGAAGATGTCATTTATTAAGCAAAACGCAACATATGCAGTTAAGTAAAAAATAAGCTCACAACCTAAAAACTCAACCTGATTCTTTCACTCTTGAGGATATAATTTCTTAATGCTTCATTTATGTACTCTTTCACTTTAAACAGTTATTGTATCCAGTAAAAAAGAATATTCACAAATTTTTAGACACGTTTGGCGTATATTAAATGTGTCTTTGTAAAAAATAGACTTAATACGTCCCCATAAATAAATATCAAAGACGTTAAGGCAAAGACCACTAGTGATTAAGGAAATTTACTGCTGTAAGCAATTGTGGAAAGCGGTGTTCTAAATGAACACGAACAACTTGAGGAAAATGAGCCAGTGTACTATCGGCCATAAAACATTCTATAACTAAAGCTAAGTAAATTGTTTCGATTTTTTTAGATCATTCGCTAAGTAGTGTAAATACTATTGATTGCTGTCGTTTCAATCTTGGTGGAAGTTTAAGGACCTGCAGAGAACATAATTGTTTAATCCTAACCGCCGTGTCCTGCACACTCAGGAATTGTATTCGTAAAGTTTTTATTCTGTAGTAAAGCGGTAAAAAATTATTACACTATCGGCTGTCCTAATCTCAAAGCAAAACAGTGGTTATTAAATGTGATGTGTTGGATGGACACTTCAACGATAGTTATTATGGAAAATATACGAAAAGTAGCAATGTGAATATAAAGTCTTCTTTTAAATGGAAAGGTATATGTTAAAAGATGATTTTGTTTTGTGCAAGTGCAAAGTTGTAGGCAGCTGTTACACGCCTGACCAAAAATTTATCCTTTGTCAATAGAGGTCAATACATTTGTTTACTTTAGTAGAATTAAGCACCTAATATTGTTTTGGAAAAAATAATGATAAATGAATTTATTCCAGTGCCTACATTCATTTTAGTCGATATTGGTTTGGTAATTATTCAATTGTTAATTTATATCAGTGGTGTCTATTATTTGATTTTTATAACCGCATTAAATTAAATAGTATTTCATGTAGGTACCGATAAAATTAAAAAGATGAGATTCGTTCCATGTTTTGGGTATGCTATTTTATTACCGTATCAGATTTTTTATGCGAGTATAGATGCTCTAATGGTGAATAAATGATGCTCATAGTACTTTTACGAATTGATTGACATTTTTCATTTTTCTCCTTCTATTGAGATGGTTCATTGTTCCTTTTTTAGGTGCGTAATAAAGTTCAGGTTATTGAATTCAACTTCGCTCCAGTTTTATGGTAAACGTATGTACCTATACGCATTTTTCACATTAAGGAGTATTTTAATGCATTGTAATGTGTATGCATTCTATTATTTATATAACAGACCCAAAACACCAATTAAAGTAGATATAACGTTTTGGATTTATTAAAGTGAAAATGTGACAGGTAAATTCCCAAACGAAATTGTGAAGAATTAAGGTCGCTATTCTGGGAACCATTTAAATAAGTAGTTGATAACAAAAAGTGTCTGAAGAAATTGAAAATATAAATGAAACATTGCAACTTTTGAAAATCTAACATCTATTTATTTAATTTGTGCAAGCATCCAATGTTTTCAAATGGTTAAAATTGTGAAGAATTTGCAGCAAATACATTCAAGGACATTTAGAAACGTTATTCCAGGAGCAAAATTCAAAAAGTTGGACAGATAGTTTTGTTCACAGAGTTCATTAAACAAAACAGCTCAAAATAAATTTACAGTCACACTTACGATTTGAGTAGCAGTATATATTACATTTTTTTCAATGTTACGTTTTATAGTAGCTTTCCATATGTAAATCATAAAATGTAATTCAATTTTGAAAAATGGGTAGTTTCAGTAATAATACACTAATGATTTCGAACTGTCGAATTATAGATATAAGAGAAACCACTAAAAGGTCTTCCAAAGAAAGGCGTCAATGCAAGAAGAAGATACTACGTTTTGAAAGTTTATTTTTGATTATGAAAGATTACAAAAAAAAAACTATTAAAACCTGTGTTGTATTGTATTCTTTGTAGAAAGTGGATTGGATTTCCATGATTAGAAAAGAAAATAAGAAAAAGAAAAAAAGTTAATTACAGACTGATGACAAAAGAAGCCTGCAGCAAACATAAGAACATGATGAAAAGGTGGGCTATTCATAAACAGCGTCAACTTCTTGTAACTGGTCAATCTCTTCATTAATGACATCATTTTGCTGGATCATACTTCCATTCTCAGACAAGGTTCGAGCAAAAAATTTAGTGTACAATGATTTAACGTGCTTCACAAGATGTGATTTATTCTGAGATTTCAAGTGTTTAATTTCTAGATATTCACTACCATAGACCAGCGTGGGTTGGTGGCGAAGTTGTTTACGGTTACAACCAACTTTGTAAAGTTTCATTGGTTCCATTGATCCATAATAAGATGTACTGAGCTGGGATTACTCATGACGCGAAAGTTTGATGCCTCTAGATTTTTAAATCCCCGGCACAGTTCCTTTTATGTGAGAGTCTAACCATAATTTATAGTGTTTCACTTTTATTGTACGATCGCCTTCTTCCAAACCTTCACTAAACCTCAGCAAATTCTCTACGAAGACGATATCAAATGGAGTTTTCTGTTTACACTCTTTTATTAAGTTAATATAAACTCCAGGGTTGTCAATCTTGTCATCTTTTCAGTCATAACACAATCTTGGTTGAATGACATCATGCTGTGCTTAGGTACCGGGTATCAGATTTCTATGGCTTCAAAAATATTATTGGCACAGAGCTTATCCGAAAATAAAAAAAAATATTTCTGTTTTAGTTGAAGCAGTTCGCAAAAAAGTTGTAAAATGGATTGCTTTTTGCTTTGCAAGATGTAGTCCTGTAGGCATGCTATTATCTCGTTTAGTCCCTTTTGAGAAAAGTGTCCCGCATGCATATACGTATAAGCTTTTCCCGTTGTTAAGCAGTGTATTCCTAGACCGTGAATCTACAACTAAGTATTCGTCCCCAATATTTGTCACAGAGACAGGAAAATTTTTCTGTTAATCGAAGCAAATTGAATAGGATGGATGATTTGTGGCTTATGCTGCTCCCAAAACTTTGTTTTGAAAACATGCAACTTTTCTTAGAGGGGACTCTCTTGCCGTCTTCATAGTTTGTGCAGTTGTGTCATTATTTGCTACTTTGGCTTGTTGCAAATTCGTCAGGAAAATAGTAGTTACATTCACTAGAGATCTCTTTTTTTGGGAATCCAAATAATATATTGTATTCTTTTGTAATAATGCTTCTAAACACCTCGTCCGATACTGTTTTATCTTGGTTCGTAAAAAGTGAAGGTGAAGCTTTGCGACTGATAAGTAGGAATCCGAAGATCGTTATCAGACTTGCTTTAATGAGACTCTCGAGCTGGCAGTGCTTCTACAAGATGAAGACCTCTCGAATCTTTAGGCGCTGCATTGTTTTTCTGAATCTTTCGATGCAGTCCAGAGCGTTTATTCGATGCACTGTTAAGAACGCCGTCTGACACGGTAACAGTGTTATTAGTTTTCAATCAATCTTTACTTGACAGATTTTATTGATCTGTGTCGTTTAATATCCGTAGGACGTACACAACCTCCAAGGTATAAATTTTGTTGTGTAAAGGAACTGTAAAAGAGATGTGATAGGCTTCGAAAATTTTCTTTTGTTCCCCCCCACTAAATTTTGATGAGCATCTACAGCGACAGTTTATTATAGCCTTCTATGGTGCTTTCCAGAAAAAAATTTCTTACATCCTTGTTAGTCTTCCTCTTTTTGTCCTTCTTTAGTTCCGGTTGTAGTGGTTCATTTATATTGCCTTCATTTACCAGGTTTGACCAAAAGGCACATGTATTACTTTGTGGAACCCGAAGTTTTACTTTTATTTGAATATTGTTGGGTTATCTTGCTTGTTGATGAAAAAAGGTCATCGGCATCGGAACTATCTACCTGTCATAGTTATAGTTTTGGTCACAGATACAAATAATTATGATTACGACTGCTTAATGGGTAATTTGCTCTCATAACCTAATTTAAATAACGTGGAAGGACAAATGTTGCATTGCTTCTGTTCTTCTTGCTTTGAAAGCAAGATAAATTCCCATTGAAGTAAATGTAAACTAAGGCACTTAGGCACACATTTCTGTCGTTTTGGAAAGATCACCTGAAAGCTTATTGTGTGCTGCATGGCGCCTTCAGGCCAATTTCAATGAAAGTGTATCTTTTACAATTAATTAAACTGTATGTTTTTAGATAATAATTTCAATAAGAATTCATTGGAAACAAAAAAAAACTTCATTAAAAATTGGCGAGAGAAAGGATGGTGTAAAGGTAACCGGAAACTACATAGAGGTGACATTGAAATATGTAAAAAATTGTGTTACTTTTTTGGTACGTCGCGTTAATGACATAAATTAATAGCTTCTATGAGTACGATAGACGGACATTGCAAAATACCCTTAAAGAAAATAACATTTGTCACAACAATAATAGGTGCCTAAGTCAGCAGATAATTTAATAATTAATTAGCAACGAATAATAATGGCGAAAAACAAACACCAAACATGCTACGAAAAATATTAATTGTGCCACAAATCACATTTCAAAACAGACTGGCTTCCTCACGTTTGTACTACAACATACAAAGTATTTTCCAGCATAATTGGCGAACTTACAGGAGGTGATTAGGGCAATTTATTATTTTCTACAACCGCCTCCCGTACTCATTACCGATGTAACTCTATAATTTTTAACATTCTCCTTTTCATATTTTTTATAAATCGATACTATTACCACACATTGTCATAGTTTTTGTAGTTATATGAATTTAATTTTTGTGGAATGAATCTATGATATATAATAACTCTAACTTTTATGTGTCTCCTGCAGTTTGAACTACATTTTCCTGAGCATTATTTTTATTACTTCAGTGACATTCCCCATTTTCTTTTAGTATTTATTATCCAGCAACCCTACCAATCACCATCAATCTCGAATGGGTGATGAGATGTCCTCCAGTAAAACAGTTTGCTTCTCGAATTATTGCTAGGGTCGATCATTCGTATCCACGTTATAGCGTGTGACCTGCATTTGAGTAATTAAATAACAGTTGTCAGTTAAGTGATGTGCTGAAGCTAAAATTACGGATAGACACTGTTACAAAATTCATAAGTAAGAATCATAGACTGAATACACATTTTACCGATGACTACTAATCACTGTGCTCGCTATCCGTTAATTTCTAAATTCGAAAAAGATTATTATTAAAGGAAATTTTAAAAAATACCATGTATAAATAAAGTTAAAGGTAAAGAGTTATTAGAAAAAGTAGGAAAACATCATTTAAAAGGTTAGTTAGAGATATAAGAGAAGCATAAAAGGGAATTAAGAAGGATTGAGGTAAACCTATATTGGATTACTTTTCGCAATAAGAGTAGATGCAGGTTGCTTCAATCTTTAATAAATCCGACGATTAGTTCAAAGTACGAAGATGTGGATGTACGTGTCCAACCAGTCTTATGGTGATGGTTTTGTTACAAATAAGATTACATAAAATTTTGAGATATACATTTTGCTAGCAGAAAACTTTAATTTCGGAACATCATTGGAATCGAAAGAGTAAAACGTTTGGACTGGGATGTATTAAGGGTTCTATAGATACGTTTACAATACGCCAGTTAATTTAGGTACAGATCGGGAGTAGTGAGGAATCCCCTACACAAATAAACAAGGATTTTCGTAACTGGGAACACCTTTCATTACCTGACAAGAGTATGCTAGGGACATTCCAAAATAAATCCTATACTACAGCTTCATCCATATTTCTAAATGAACTTTATTTTGAAGTAGATCTTCTTATAAAACGCCTGGACCTCGGCCATATGAGGAGTAAACTGCTAGAAAATGTGAAATATTGGAAAAGGCAATTACGTTTTGGTAAATATCTTCCGCTTTTATACCGACATATACAGATCTTCGTTTTTAATTATAATTGGAGTTAAAGGAAAGAAGAGTTTTTATTTTTTATTTAGAATTATGGTATGTGGACTCGCTTGAATTTTTAGAAATTGTTCATAGAGTCATTAGTCATATGTATGGTGTTAAATCGACACCTTACCAGTAAATCTAATATGTTATTTTTGTTTAAAAGCTCTGCACTTAATTGCAGCATACAAGTGGTATAAACCAGCGTTTGTTGTGTTATGGTGTCGCGAAAAATACGCACAATAGAAAATGCGTACAGTCTCATTGGAAAAAGATAAATTACGTGACAGCAGGGAATACTGTTATTGTTTATTTGCGAAATATGCATACAAGTGATTTCGACTTTTGTCACACTTTTTCCATGCTTTGGAATGACAAATGGAAAAAACAAACTTGAATATTAATATTCAGAAAAACTTCACGTAAAACGAAAACAGCCGTTGCTTCAAAATGTACGTTTGCTATTTTGGAATTCCATTCTGAAATAGCCTGGAGTAAGAAACGAAACAATCTGAAGTACGTTTGCTTCTTCTTGTCAGGTAAAAACGCAAAAACCACAGGAAACACATTTGTTTCTTCTCTGGTGCTGTCGAAGTCAGTGTGAATAATGTATTTGTAATGTTTGGTTCTTACAGCTTTTGAATGTTCCGTCCATAAGGAGCTCCTTTGAGTGCTTCATACGTGCTCTTAACGATTTTCCGCTCAAAATAATCTGTATTTCATCATCAATTTTCTTTCGTCAAGTTGTATTTGTTCTCGAATTTTGGGTTCCTTTCTATATCGTTGAGCCTTGGTGTGTTGACGATACATAATTCTTTTTAAGGAAAGATCATTTCGCACTTCGGTAACAAACTCATGTCCTTTGTTGTGAATGTTTTCTAAACGTCACATTCTGGATATTTCTAGAAGGTGGCCAACCCCTATAAATAGTTGCTGCTAAGTCGAAACAGAACCGGTTTAGCATTCAGGAAGATGCCGGTTCGATTCCGGGACCGTCTGCCTCGGTCCAACATGTTCTGTCGTTTCCTTGGATCACTTACAAACATGCTGGGTCAGTCATTTTCCACAGATAGTCCTTCATTCTCTTCTGTCTTAATTTCGTCCGTCTCATCTTACTTACCCGAACCACCACCCACCCATTCCCACGATTCCAGAACAGGGCCTTCTGCCCTACCTTGCGACGTAGCTCGGAGGGACTGCCTGACCACCGGCATTAGTGGCTGGTGGGAATGAAACACCCAAAAGAAAGTTCGAAACAGTTAGTCCGAGATTGAGTTACGAGGTGATACAAAGCGAATTAGAAAAAGCGACAAAGTTCGAGATATAGTAATGAACTGATAATTAATTAATAATAGTAGTGTTAGTTATAAATAAAATAATTAAATAAATTTACTAATAGTGAGAGAACGTGATAATATGTAAATATAAAGTAGCTAAATATACGTAATCTTTTTAATAAAGCTGTACGTCTATTTATTATATTATTACATGCATGTCATTGGGTATGTTACTGTACATCAGCAGGGTTATTCCCAACTTGGCAGCTCTGCGGAGATTAATTCAGTTATATTTTGTTAAAACATGAGCACTGTACGCATTTTTCATACCGTAACATTTTGCGACTCATACCTGACCAGAACCAACTAACTTCACTAAATTTTTTGAGTACGCATTTTTCGCTGTGCACTATTTTCAGATAATCCTATGTTATAATTCAAAAGACGACAAATTCATTTTGATAACATTACAAGATCGTGACCCGGTAGTCAGCATTAAACCGGAATAAAACAACAACTTTTGTAATAATATAATTTTTAGTTTTGATATCAATATTAATGGAATTGTACATTATTTTTAATTCGTTATTATGTTTTTTTATCGTACGCATATGAATGCATTTTTAGTAACCTTCTTGATGAGGGTGTATGTGTGTAGCTTGACAGTCCCAACTAACAATTTTACTTCGTAAATTTTGAGAAAACTGACCTAATTAATTCTACTAGGACTTTTGTTGTTGTTGAATTATGAATTTATTTACTGAATGTTACATTCCGAGCTATTTTGTCTATTGCAACTATATAACTATTTAAAGCAGTTTGAAGAACATTCTTGAAATATAATTAGAAAATATACAATAAATTCTAGACTATTATAAAAACATATACAAAATACTCATAAAAAACAATTTAGCTAATGTAATTATGTAATTAAGTTGGTTAAGCTTTTTAGTAGAGGTTACTGACATTTATATTCTCCAGGATACTTATGTAGCAGTTCCACATAAAAAATTAAAAACAGTTTTGTTAATGGTCTTTGTTTTAAAGTTAAATAAATTTAAATTTAATTTTACTTCAGGTAGAAATAGGTAGCGTTAGCAGTCTGCAATGTAACTATCACGTGTAAACTGAAAATATGTATACTCAGTAAAGCTGCAGTAAAAGCTTTGTCTAAATAATTCACATAAATACATGGATAGAGCTAGAAAATTTAACTAAAAACAATGGTAACTAAAAAACAAGAGAAAAAACGAGAAAAATATAAAATTCAGAATGCAAGTATAGGAAAATGGGAATAAAAACCAAATTATTTGAAAAACGAAAAAGCAAAGTGTAAAAGTCAATTAATTTTAACAGCAATATTTAGACTGGGAATTGAAAATAGGACGGCAAGGTACTGGGAAGAAGAAGAGAAGGAAATATTCAGATTCAGGTTTCTAGTGGTGTTTACTGGCATTTTTATTCTCCAGGATACTTATGTATATATATGTAATACAATTTTATTTCTACAAACGCGTTTATGAAACTTATAATGCAAATGTGATATTTTCAGTAGGTATTACTTACTTACAGTAGTTTAAATGTTTCATGTTTAAATTTTCTTGTGTAGGTATGTGCAAAAAGATTGAATGTAAGTCGAATAAAACAAATTTCTTTAATTGTACTAACTGAGTAGTAAATACACAGGAAAGAATGGGGCAATAACATAATACTTTTGAAAGCAACCTTTGGTTGAGCACTTTTCGCATTTTTTAGTGAAATGTATACCTTTACAATAAATAAACATTATTTTCCCTGAATGTTTTATAAGAATCATCCTAAGTACACTCACCCTACTTTATTGTCGTGCACTTGTTTTAAACGCGAAACCTGTGATGTATAAGTAAATGATAACAATAGCAATGCGCATGCAGACAACCGACTCGTGGATATCGTTAAGCTTTCTTCGGAGGTTGGCAACATAATCGTCCCCAGCCAAGTCGTCTCCTGGTTTAAAGCCGAATTTGAGGTCACAAGGTAGTCGTAACTCCCTTCCAAAAAGGACACTGGCAGGTGTTTCGTGGACAAATGAACGGTATACCATTATAAATAAGGGCAAATAGCTATCCCAGTCCCTTTGGATATCAGACACTACCTTAGGGAGATATTTAATCAAGGTCCAGTTCATTCGCTCAACCATGCCTTCCGATTGCGAATGGAGTGGAGTAGTTCCAGTTTTCTTTATTCCTAGGAGTTCGCATATTCCACATAAAATCGCTCACGAACTTTCCCAAGCGTCTTATTCACTCCAAAATGGCCACCAGATGATCCATCATGAAGATACTGCAACACCTCTCTAACCTTGTTTCGAGGAATAACCAGTTGCTTCCTATCTTCTTTCAACAACACGCTTCAGGATGCTATCCTCCAAAACCATTGAGTCCCACTGAGCCCATAACGATTTTAGTATTTGGGTAAAGGAAGAAATTTGCTGCCACGTTGGTCGCTTTCCGTCTCTATTCCATCACCTTCTTCAAGTCCGGATCGTTTTCATGATCGTGTTCTATATTTTCAAGTAACCCCTCGTCATCGATTACCGTGATCCGTCGAATTGCCTCTTCATTCTTTTCCATTCGATCACACTGCTCACAGTCTGTTCGACAAGATCTTCTGGAAGGTGCATCGGCATTCTTGTGTCCGGTTCCAGGCCGGTGCTCTACGTCAAAATCATATTCCTGTAGCTTCTCAATCCATCGAGCTACCTGGCCCTCCGGATTATTGAAATTCAGAAGCCACTTCAAAGCAGCATGATAGGTGCGTAGGGTAAATTTTCGTTCATATAGGTATTTATAAAAATGTTCTACACCGTTGACTATAGTTTTTTTCGGCTTTTGATAAGGTCTTGCTAAAATAGCCGATTACCTTCTCTTGGCCATCTTGTAACTGCGAAAGAACGGCTACCATTCCCACATTACTGGTGTCGGTGTCCAAAATGAACATTTCATTGGGCCGAGGGTATACCAGTACGGGGGCTGTGATTAAAGCCTGATTCAAAGTCTCAAATTTGCGGTCACATTAAACGTGTCAAAAGTTTTGCGATATTGTCGAATCTATAAACACAGCGACGATAATCAGTGCACAATCCCAAGAAACTTCTTATGTCATGGACATTTTCAGGCACTGGTCATTCCTTCACGGCCTATATCTTCTCTGGATCCACGGCCACGCCCTTCGCTGATACAATATGTCCCAAATAAGAAGCTTCTTCGCGAAAATGGTGGCACTTTTTCGGTTCCAAATTGGCTTCACGTAACCGCTGGAATACAGCTTGCAAATTCTGCAGGTGTTCATTAAAGGTCATCCAAGTATACCAAGCAGGTCTTTCCAATTTGATCACTCAAGATTTTCTCCATCAACCTTTCGAAAGTCGCCGGGGCATTGCATCATCGTTAGAGAATGCGTTCTTTTCCTTGTCGGCTGCATCTAAAGCAAATTGCCAGTAACCGCTCTTCATTTTCAAACCGGAAAGCATATCCAAGGTGTCATCAATCCGTGGTAGTGGATAACTGTCTTTCTTGGTTACGTTGTTGAGCAGTCGGTAATCCACACAAAAACGGGTTGTTCCATCCTTCTTCTTTACCAGTACTACCGGAGATGCCCATGGACTTGAAAATGGCTCAATTGTGCCGGTCTCCTGTATTTCGTGGATTATTCGCTCTGCTTCTTCCTTTTTGGCCAGGGGCAATTGTCTAGGTCTTCGACGAGTAGGTTGCGCATTACCGGTATTGATCTTGTGTTTTACGATATTGCTCCTTCCGCTACCATTCTGGTCAGTCTCAAAGATGTCGGCATTCTGACAAAGTAGATGTTGCACTTTGCATTTCTGCTCACTGGTTAGATTCCTACTATATCTGTCTATCACTCCACTTATTCCAACAGGTACTGTTTCAGAATTTACTTTTCGCGCTACAGCCTCCTGTCTATCTTTGATGAAATAGAATTCTTCGCCATTCAGTCTCAGAACCCGTCTTCTTAAATTCATTTCAAAATCGTATTTTTGTCAAACGTCCAGCCCAAGAATTACGTCATCTTCAATATCTGCCGCAAGCACACGATGGTCAAAGGCAGTCTTACCGATTTCAAGTGACACGTTAGCTTCGCCATAAACAACCGCCTTTTCTCCGGTAGGCGTACGCAGAACCCACTTAGTTGACACGGCCTCGTTAGAACCCTCGACTACGCTGGGTTCTACTATGCTCCTAGTGGCCCCAGTGTCCAAAAGAAACACGCATCTTCGTCCATTTATTTTTCCACCTAGATGTAGACTGTCATTCTGGTGTTTCAAGGTCTTCGTAAATGCGATAAATTCGGTTTTTTTTGTCCGTGGATCAACGTTTGCCCCATTACGTCGACCCTATCTAGTTGTCCTGCTATTGACGTCGACTACTTGGGGAAGGAGTACTTTTCCTACATTGACCTAGTTCGCCGCAATTCCAACATCTTAGCTTTCGACTTCCTTTATCGAACTTGGAGATGACTCTGCAGACGGTTTCTTCTGAAGATTCTGACGAATCCGTTTCTCCACACAGTAGCTGAACCCTTCCCTGTTTGCTATAGGCCCGTTTAACAGTTTCGTACGCCCCAGGGCACGAGCCAATGCATCAGCTAGCGTTTTAGATCGGTCAAGGCGTATTCGTTGTTGAGTGTCACTGTCCCGATGTCCATCAGTAAATGCCTCCACTGTCAACACCTTTCCATCAATTCTTCTGGAGTATTAGGATAGGCCAATCGAGACAGTCTCGCAATAGCAGCCTCGAATTCTTGTAGGGATTCCGTATTCCGTTGGTTTCCGCTGACGGAATTCAGCTGGATGTGACACACCGCTGTTAAATGAGCCTATGAAATGCAAAAAGATCCTAACACGTTGAGGTTAGCTACGCCGGGATTCGTTTCAGCTAGTAGATATCCACACAAGTTGACCTTGTTGGAGTATACGTAATCCAAAAATGCAGAATTGTACTACAGATGGCGTTTACCGCGCCATTTGTAGTATTTTGTAAAACGCGCTGTTAAGACAGCAGGTAAAAGTTGGTCTGTGTTCTGTCGGAGCTGTCTGCGACGCGCTGATGAGATCCAAAAAGACCGAAATCGTGATCCGCGTCTGGCAGTTTCGACAGAATACAGACCACTTCGAATTATTTTATTC
>NW_020438947.1:340877-350786 GCF_000699045.2 Agrilus planipennis
ATAAGTAATCTTTAGTTGTGTGGTCCCAGTGTTGTGCTTGTTATGGCTGATATGGTGTATTTACGTACAAAAAAATAGTACAAACCAAGACGTACACCACTAGAATCAGATTTTAAGACGCTATTTAGATTTGAGGAGGAGAATGTCGTGTGGTTGACGGACCACTTTGTATATATGCATATGAAAAAGAACAAACTGAAAAATTTCAAAGATAATACAAATAGAGCAAGAACCAAATATTATTATAGTTACTTAAAATAATCAAATTTTGATATACCTACATTGTTTTTCGCCTAATTTCTTATCTACCACAAATAAAATAAAATATCGGACGGAAATGTGGTTTCTATGTACAAAAGTCTCACTATTGTATTTGTAAAAATTCAGTTATTATTATTACTATTATTTATTTGACTCAACGGGTATGCACTCTTTTTTTACAATTATTACAAAGATATAAGATTCAAATATACATAAGAGAAAAATATATAAAATATAAAAGATTTGTGTGACATCAATATTGCACAGCTAGGATAATAAATGTAATAACAACCCAGGTATTGCCATAAGTAATAAATAAATAAATTAATAAGTAAGAACAATACATATTTAGACGAAGATGATAAAACGATGACAAAGTAAAAACAGAAAAGCGATCACAAGCGACTACCGACTAGATTTTTAAACAGTGAATATGATAAGTATAATTCATCTCTCGAATGAACAACAGAATTAGCTGATCTCGTTAAACGCGGAATGGTACTGGAATAAGCAAATGGGGTTCTACAGTAATCAACGCGAAAAAGCAGTGGACGCCGAGCAGTTTGAGATGGTACATTAAAATCAAACAAGTTATATAAATCAATACAGAGCGTTCGGCTATTGACCATCGAATGTAAAAATAACAGATCATTAACTTGACGACGTTTTTGAAGAGTATCAAGATTCGAGAGAATTGAGCAACAGAGTAGTCGTGATCTAAAGGAGACATAGAAAGGTGGTTTTTGTACATAAATAGTCTCAGGAACTTTTGCTGGACGGATTCGATGGAAGATATTGCATCGTCTGTAAATGGCGACCATACCACTGTCGCATATTCGTGCCCAGGCCTTCGTGGCGACCTGAAGTGCTTAGAGTTTCTTGAAATGAAACCCAAAGTCGTGCGTGCCCTCTGCAGAATTTCGTCAATGTGAGAGTTGAAGGAACCATTCGATAAGTATCAGACACCCAGATCAACAAAATTGTCGCAGCTTGCTATTGGGTCCTCGTGGATGGCGTAGAGGAAGTTTAATGTGTTTCGCTTGCGCGAAAAGTGCAAAACCTTGCATTTTGCAACATTCAACTCGAGAGCGTTTTCAGAGCACCAGGCAACCAACCGGTCCAGGTCTTACTGGAGCAAGACAGCCTCATCGTTGGAGCAGATGACTGGATCCAAAGACTGATGGCAGGTCGTTGATGAAGATGTTGAAAAGCTTCGGATCGAGGTGGGAGCCCTGAGGTACACCTGAAGCAGCAGAGTATGAGGTAGCCGCAGAACCATCAATACCAACCGAGTAGTTACGGCCAGTAAGAGCCGATCCACGACAGAAGCGGTCCTTCGAAGCCAGTAGCTCTCAACATGCGCAGCAGGACCTGGTGATTGACCCTGTCGAATGCCTGGGCGAAGTAGATCACATCAACCTGCATCTAGATGGCGGAAGATGTATTCATTCAGGAGAACCAGGTTGGTGGAAGTTGATCTACCTGATCTAAAACTTCAGCTTGTTGGTCACGGCTTTCTCGAAGAACTTCGGGATCGCGCTGATGAGAGCTATCAGACGATAGTTTTTTATGTTCGACCTGTCCCCTGCCTTGTGGATCAGTTGGATGAAACTCGTCTTCCAACTGTCGGGAAAAATTCCTGACTGGAGAGATTTCTCAAACAGGATCCACAAAGGTTTAGCTAAGCCGTATCGTGCTTCTCGAAGGAAGAGGTTTGGGATCCCATCAAAACCAGGCCCGGCAGATACATCGAGTAATGTGAGACCCTCAAAGACTTCAGCAAGCCGAAGATGGAGATCATTGACGTTCAATGTCCGTGGAATATTTTGGGAGCTAGGTGGAGGGGCTGTAAAACTGACTCAAAGAAAGCAGCAAATAGAGAATTCATCTCTTCCGGCGAAGATGAGGTACGATCGTTAAGGTGGTAGTGCTGGAGATTTCCTCAGGTTGTCCACGTACCTGAAGAAGTGTTTCACGTTCGACGATACAGATGACTCGACCTTGCTGACATACTGCCTGTATAAGAAATCTGAGTAGTTGGCCACTTCTCGTCGCAAACGCAGGAACTCGAGTTGAGCTGATGGATTGCCAGATCTCTTGTAGGCAGTGTGTGCCATCTTCTTTCGCCGTATCAGATTCTTGAGTTTGCCGTCGAACCAGATGGGAAAGGAGTCACACTGTACAGACTTCATAGGAACAAGGTCATCTACGATTCTCTGCAGGTTTTCTGTAAAGAACGAGGTAGCAGCGTTCAGGTCCAATGGCAGAAGGAAATCCCAATCAATCTTATTCAAGGCAGACGTGATGACAAAGTAGTCGGCCGACTTGAAATCTTTCCAGGATCTGCGTTTGGAAGAAATTCCGGCTGGTCGATGGCACAGCAAGTTGATAGAAATGGGGGGGGGGGTGAAAAGAAAAATCCTCGGGAAGATGTACATCCGTTGTGCGCCACACATGGACCGGGTTAAATGAAGAGCTCAGCAAATCTAAAGTTTTACCCTGGTCATTTGGAACGGTGTTCTGCTGCCGAAGGCCAAGTCTACGACAGAAGGTAGAACAAAGCGAATTCGCGGATGTAATCATTGCTCTGGTAGCATTCGGATGTGGAGTGAAGCGAGTGACGTCAGTGTCGTTGTCCCAGGTGATAAATGTTAAATTGAAGTCACCAGCAAAAAGAATTATTAATTATATCGAACAGCACAGATCTAGCAAATGAACGCGTGAAACTGTAGAGAAGGGAGCTAAAGAATTTCATTTTGATGTTAAATCCAAGAAAATGATTGCATGTTTACGTAAACATGAGATCCAAGATAATCTTTTGATGCTTATCAGAGAGGCTGTAAAGAAAGTGGCAGCTAAAAGTGAATTTTACGTTGGTAGTGTTTACAGAATACTGCGCGAATATAAGACAAAACATGAATTTTCACAACCAAGAACAAATCAAAACCCAAACCTATTGTCGATTCAGTTGATGATTTTGACAGAAATGCTATTAGAAGAAATTTACATGAATATTTTTTTAGAAACGAGTTACCTGCTCTTGATAAAGTGCTCAGAGATGTTAATGATGATTTACAGTGGTCAAATTTTAAGAGAACGACTTTCTACAAATTATTAAAGTCATTGAATTTTAAATATTAAAAACGTGGTAGGAAGAGCATGTTCTTAGAACAAGACGAAATAGTGATATGACCAAGGGATAATTTACAGAAGATAAAGTCGTATCGAAATGAAAACAAAAAAAATTATTACCGTTGAAACGTGGGTAAATGCTGGACGTACCAAATCTAAAATTTGGGTAGATAATTCGGTGACCTCATCATGACAGCCTGTATTAGATGGTCTCTCAACGGGCGTAAAAAATCCATCAGGTTAGTGATGATATATTACTAGGGAAAGGACTTATAATCTGTCACATCGGAAGTGAGGATGGCTTTGTGTTTGGCGGATTATTGATCTTTGAATCAAAAATATCTGTCGACTACCATGAAGACATGGATGGAACTTCATTTGGAAGATAGTTCAAAACTATTTTGCCGCAATTGCAAGATAACATTTAGGCCGATGTAAAAAAAACTAAGTTGCTAAACGCAATCAAACATTTAAATTTGCAGTCGTTAAGAATGTTTTTCATGACGCTATTGGTAACATTACCGCTCGTAAATATCAAAAGTGTATCCAGCACGTTTAAAAAAAAGTAGAAAAACAATTGTGGGAATTAGGCAACATAGTGGAAGCGCATGTCGAATCGTTAAAAATAAATGTTGACAATAACTCATCTTCTGATGAGAGTGACTGTTGAATTTAATGTTAAGTATATTACTAATATTTCTTTTAGATTCGTTAGTGTGGTTCTGGCAATATTGCTGTTCACGTGCATGTCTAGTATACTTGTTTACGGTGGTGACTCTTGGTTTTGAATGCACCTTAGGTATATTCCATTGGGTTTGATACGACGTGGTATTAGTACTAAACTTGTGTAGATACCTTCAGCCGTTAGGAAGGGGCATATCTCTAAGCGTTTGAAATGAGTTATAATTTCTATGTTAGTTGAAAATATTGCTTTACGTGCATATAGGACTGAATTGGGTGGGGAGTGATTGCTCTAGTGAGTTTCTATTTATCGTCTTTGTTTATGTAAAACAGTAACTCTGTTATGTAATTGGTTCTTACGGTTATATGTAACATTGCCAAAAATTCTCATGATCTCATTATAACTCGAAATTATACACTGACATATCAAATTCAGCGTGTGGTTCAATATATAGGATGTTTCAAAACTACTAAACACTACAGATTTCTGGGATTAAAATACGTTAACTGAACCAACCCTATCAATATATCATATATATCGTTTCCCACTAAAAGGGCGATATTGGTACAAGCAAAAATAGTTTTTCTCTGCTCAAAACCGCTTCATATGATTTAGATAAAATTTGGTAAGTAGATATATGTTCATGAAAGCAATAATTTTTTTTACACATTAAGTTTCTTAGAATACATGTGCGAAAATTACCCCAACTTTTAGTTACGATTTATTTGAAACTCTCTTGGAGAGTTCAGTATGTACGATATTTTGTTTTTGAAAAGTTACATACCTTAGCTTCATCTTTTGTATGTTATTAAAACATTATATCTCCAACAGTTTCGGAGAAGAGATGATTTTCGACAGTAATTCTTGAAAAGAACAGTTTTTTAAATAAATCGAATACACTTTTTGTGACTTGAATAAAATTTTATACGTGAACATTTCTATGCAAGCACTACTTTGCTAGACGCCGGCCGTAAAAACCTAACCTTTCTACTTGCAAACTATGTAAAGTCAGAGTTGTCTAGTAATAATGAAGATTTTTCTTCTTAATATTAAAAGCCCACAAATATTAGTATTCTGTCACATTCATTATTTTCCTGTTTTTGTAGTTTCAAAATTACCAGACAGCTAATTTTGAAACTTCAGGATCGAATATAAAACTTGTATATTATTAGATGTGGGCACATAGATGGATTGAACATTTGCCTAAGTACAAAAAAATTAGTATGTGTGAAATAAAAAAATGATTGATGTACATTCAATTTCTAAAAAATTGTACCCAACCGCTTGGATAGTTTTTCGCATTCGCTGTTAAGAATCGGCTTATTTTAATATATATATATATTTTAGACCATTGGCAATGTAGTTCAATGTAACAACTGTTAAAACGCCCTATTTCTAATTTTAGGCGTACCTAATGTAATATTGTATCAATATCGCCAGAGTGACGTCGCCGTATCGCAGAGTCAAGCCTTCGATCAGCATTCAGACAACGGAAAATATGTCGGCTTATTTGTTAAGTAAAAAAATTGGGAATTAGTTTTTATGAATTAATCTTACTTTCGGAGTTATAGTTTTGTGTAAGTGTATTGTTATGCCGTGCTTTCCATTATTTTCTTTTTAAAATAAACGCTATTTTTCTTGAATTAACTGTCGTAATCGTCTATTATTGGAATCAGTAGTTTTAGTCTGCGACCACAACACTTGTCGTATTTTAAGAAAACTGAAAACTTAGTGAAATACTATAAAATTTATTTCTTGTGCTTTTAATTACATTACATTGATAAATAGATGAGTTTAGTTTAATAGATTTATTTTGATTCCAAGAACCTGCAGTTACTTTTTGTGCACGGAGTTTTGAGACACCCTATATATTCAAGTTATACTATGGATGCTTGTATTTAACCTTAAATGACCAAACAATCATATATGTGTGTTTATATGAAGGACTGAATTTCTTTTATTTAGCCGTATGCCTGCATACCTTTAAACTCAGACCGTTTCACTACCTACGAATCAAAGAAGGTAAATCTGACTGAAAATACTACAGTAAATGTCACACAAGTGAATGGTAACATGATGAAAGAAAAATTGAAATGGAACAACGCATACTATTACACACAAATTTATAGAATACAGATATGATCATATAATAACTGAACCTTCAATATGACCATATTTTGAATTTTATGTTTTTTTACAGGATTGAGAGCTTTAAATTGAATATGTACCCACTCAAATGTATTTATAAATTCCATTTTATTTCAAAAACGTTTCAATGCCTCTCACTACATTTAAAAACTAAACTTCGTCATTGAAACGTTTCTCTCTGTTAAAAAGTTTACCGGTTAAACCTTTTCAACGAATGGAATTTATAAATGACACCATTCCATAAAATGCTTAAAATATGAAGGGATGCGTAATCAGCTACAAGTTTTACGTCCAAGAAATATCTTGATTTGTAATTATGAAGTTACTAAATTATTTACGATAAATGAGCATAATGTGAACATGATAAAAAAAATTTCTTACACTTCCCTTTTCTGTTCGAACCGTTACATTTCATGTAAGCACATTTTACAGGCGAATTGCTTAACAAGAAAACAGGATAAAGCACCTATTTATGTTAAAAGCGTGTCCTAATATTAAAGGTAATTAAAAGCATACATAGTATTCTTAATTTTCAAAATTATATTTTTCTTTTTCCCAGAATTAAGTCTGTGTAACTTTCACAACGCGGACCTATTGTACGCAATTGCATTTGTTATTGTTCCGGGATATATTAGCTTTGCGAAACGCGAAATCGCTACATGAAACCGATACACGGAAGCACGACCAATGTGGACCAGGACAAAATTCCAAGGGTTCCATGTGACGATGACTAAAACAAACACTGTGTAGAGTCCTATAAAGAGCAACAGTGAATGAGTAAAGTGGGGATGAAGTGGAGTCCGCGAGGGAGATTAAGTGGAATCTTGTAGGTGGTCGTGAAGTCGGGTGAAAGAAGTGATCCATCGGTTCGTGTAATTCGGGAATCGGCGAGTGCATCGCATACTGGCATTGGGTTGATTATTGCAAATTGCAACCATGTACTGAAATATCCTCTCAGAGAGCGAACCACCGGATAATTTCCTTCTGGAAGTCAAGGATGAATAAAAGCACGACTGCTAAACTCAGTGGCTCTTGCCTCTGATGGATAGTTCTCGATAGCCGATCATGGTCTAACACCAAAGGATGAAAACCAATGGCGTCATTTATCTGACGTTTCGTTAATAGCTGCTGTTAGTGTCATACACTCATTTTAACTTGTCTATTATTATACATTAAAACTATTCTTTTACCAGGGACACAACAGTACCAAATTAGACCCTACCTTTTTTATTCCCCTTTGCCCTACATCGAAATTCAACACATAGGTTTAATCTGTTCCCCACCGCGACGATGCAAAACCGCAGCGAAGGACTTAATGCCCTCGTTCTCTGAGAATGCCAGCCGCAACTGTTGGTTTTGATAAATGAATATCGGGCAGTATTCAAATAATACCAGCCGTGGGAGCCTCAGCCTATTCATACATACTGATATAAGACTACTAATACATTCCCATCAAATTTTGAGTAGAATCATTTTACGGGATTTATCAAATAAAAGTGAGTCAAAAATTGTTAGTATCCGATTGGGAAGAAACAACTCCGTGAGAACAAAGTTTCATTGAAGATGAACACATTTTCAACGCTGTTTAATTTAAGAAAAACAAATCGAAAGTGTACCTTCAGATGTTTTGAATTATACTACCAACTGTTTTCAAATGTCAGATGAAGTAAATGGTTATATAATTCTAAATGGCAATGTCATATTCATGACGTGTACATAAAAATCCTAATTAGACGAATTTTGTAACCGTATTGTTGCAGCAGGTAAGTTTCGAAGTTCAAAGCAGTTAACAAACGTAAACACCGATCCGGAACTCACTTCTTTGATACCTATTGATTTTATGCAAGCTTCTACTTTATGTTCCTTTTTAAAATTTCCGAATATTTTTTTTATATTCATACATAAAACAATTTTCGTTGGGAAACAGTGGATGGAGGAACATCGTTTGGAAGTGCTACGAAGGATCAAATATATACGAGACCTTTCAAACTATGGGGTTGTGGCTACATATATTTTTGTTACGATATGATATCACTTATATATTTTTGATATTTGATATATTGATATTTTTTCCCAATTCAACATTGTAACGTATAATTCAATTCTTTCTTTTGTAAATATTTCCTATTGTTATTATGTAAATATCCTTTCAAATGTATCTTCTCAAAACCTTTTGTATCTGTACCTTTCTATTATTCTCTCTACAAATTACTTTACTACTTGTACTTTCCACTAATCCCTTAACATTTTAATTTCGTTTACTAACAGCATGAGCTGTATAATTCTTATTACTTCTTAATTGCATTTTAATATTGGGTTTCTAGGTACATTGGGGCGAAATCTTTTTCTTAGTATTTCATCTAATCACTCTTTCCAAGTTTCATTCTCTTCTGATTCGATCCCTACTTTAGTTAAAATACTTCTAGCTCCACCCTTTTAATCTTCGTTAAAATTTATTTTCAAGACTACTAACACTTCCGATCTATTATTCAACTGTTCTACTTCATCCTTCAGCGATCGTTAATTAAATTTGTTAAGTTTTAATTGTGTTTTATTCAGTAATTTTACTTTTGCAAAGTGTGTTTAATTCCACCAAAAAACCTAAATTGGTGACCCCTACGAAGAACAAGTAGAGAATCTTCTGAGTGCCCGACGAAGAACAAGTAGAGAATCTTCTGAGTGCCCGACGAAGAACAAATAGTGCCCGACGGAAAAGCGAAAGTGCGATCCAGCGAAAAGCAAAGTATTATCCAACAAATAGTGACAAAACTGTGGTAGTACACGTCCAAAAAACTGTAAGTACATTTGCTGTGTATTATTTGTGTGTGCGCGAGTCGTGATTGTTTCTCGAAAATGGCTTTGCACAATTCTGTCGGGAATAGTAGCCAGACATCAACCGATTCAGAAATCGCATTGTCCGTCAACCGCGTCGCATTTCGTGTACCATCGTTCATCCCTGCAGATCCAGAGTTATGGTTTGCAATGGTGGAAAGTAGCTTTGCAAATGCGAAAGTGACTACCGACGCCACCAAGTTCAGTTGCGTCATAGAAGCCTTGGAGCCACGATACGCCTTAGAAGTTAGAGACATCATAGTCAACAAGCCTGAAAGGGACGCATACGAGATACTAAAAGCAGAGTTGGTCAAAAGGCTCAGCACGTCCCAGGAGCAGAAAACCAGACGCCTACTAGAGATGGAAGAGTTAGGGGACCGAAAGCCGTCGCAATTTCTCCGTCATCTAAAAGGACTTGCAGGCAGCACCGTTCCCGAGTCCATGCTGCGGACGCTGTGGTTCGCTCGCATACCAACAAGCATGCAAGCTATTTTAGCCGCACATCGCGACCTATCATTAGAAAAGTTGGCTGACTTAGCTGACTCTATTATGGACCTAACGGACAATTGCCCACGAGTAGCAGAAACCATGTTGTCCCCTGGTGATCAATTAGCAGCACAACTACAGCAGCTAACTCTTACGCTACAGAGAGAGATCGCATCAATTAAACAAGAAGTGTCCGAATTGCGATACCAGCATAAACAAAGGTCAAGATCGCGTTCCAGTTCACGTCCTCGTTTCCGAAACCGCAGTGCATCCAGTGGTAGTTGTTGGTACCATAGGAAATTTGGGTCCAACGCCCGAAAATGCACCCAACCCTGTTCTTTCCAGACGACAGATTCGGGAAACGCTAC
>NW_020438947.1:352312-356903 GCF_000699045.2 Agrilus planipennis
ATCGTCCCATACCCACAGTACCTCCCCTAATTGTATCTTTTTATAACCCACCCTGATTTCTTTACCATTATTCTTCTCCTTTTCTTGTTTAGCCATTAGCCTTATAATCTCTTCTATTTTCCTCTCCTCTATTGTCAAATCCTCCTTAATAAATATGCTTGTTCCTCTCAGATTCTTCTTGTTTCTCAAAATTTTTATTTTTTACTCCCAACTTGCAACCTTCAAACCAAATATTTTTTCTTTTATTTTTCAAATTTCCAAGAATTCTATTTCAATTTTCAGCGTCTCTTTTATCAGATCTTTCATGTCAACTCTCCAATCCCCTCTTCCTAGCTCTACACCAAATTTTCTCTAATTTATTTCTTCTTTCCATCTCCCTCTCCAAAGTACTAATCTTTATCTCCTGCTTGTCTATGCTTTCCTTGTCTTCATCTTTGCTCCCCATATGCTTAATTTCTTTTTTAAGCATACCCCATTACTTCACTTTTCACTTTTTCTTTTTCTACTTCAAACACTTTTGGCGATTGTCGCCGCAGTTTTCGTGTGCCTTAATGTTTTGCTTGCTTCTTCTTCTCCTTTTGACATTTCCCTCTTACCTGCCCTTAATCGTGTTCTTTACCCGACACCCTCAAAAGTGATCTTCCTTAAAAGAATCCATAGTGAAAAAAATTGAAGAAGAAATAGATAAGGAGGAGAAGGAGAAAGAGGGTTAACAAGAAAGTTTTAGAGATTTTTCAACAATTACTGAAAAATCGTATACAGATTATTTAGACCAATATATATGTACACGAATTATATAACAATCCTGATGCATTCGACCAGAAAACCGGTGTAAGGCTTGATAAAGAAACTGAGTAACTTTACATTGGTGACACACAAATATGTATAGATGGATCAGATGTAATTATAAAGAAAAGGAAATATAAAGATACTCGAGGGCTTTATGAATTGATGTTTAAAGAAGCCCCTAGTGACTATACAAAAATAGACCTAAAAAATTATAAAGAAACTAGCTGACCCGGCAAACGTTGTTTTGCCATATACGTTATTTCTAGGAAATATTTTTTTAGGAGGGCTGATACTGGAATGCTAGTCGAAGGAACGAATCTGATGTAAATGCTCGAAGTACTTGTTGGCGTTGTTGGTCAATTGCTCTACGTCTGTTGACTACGAATCTGCGCGCTTGACTACATGTGATCATTGTGCTCTTGCATGTCTCTTGATTTGTTTGTTCGACAACTCAAGTTGGACCCTTTGCGTCTTGCTGGCATCGTTGACTGTGCATTTTATTATTTTTAATTTATTAATTNTGTATTGTTATGCCGTGCTTTCCATTATTTTCTTTTTAAAATAAACGCTATTTTTCTTGAATTAACTGTCGTAATCGTCTATTATTGGAATCAGTAGTTTTAGTCTGCGACCACAACACTTGTCGTATTTTAAGAAAACTGAAAACTTAGTGAAATACTATAAAATTTATTTCTTGTGCTTTTAATTACATTACATTGATAAATAGATGAGTTTAGTTTAATAGATTTATTTTGATTCCAAGAACCTGCAGTTACTTTTTGTGCACGGAGTTTTGAGACACCCTATATATTCAAGTTATACTATGGATGCTTGTATTTAACCTTAAATGACCAAACAATCATATATGTGTGTTTATATGAAGGACTGAATTTCTTTTATTTAGCCGTATGCCTGCATACCTTTAAACTCAGACCGTTTCACTACCTACGAATCAAAGAAGGTAAATCTGACTGAAAATACTACAGTAAATGTCACACAAGTGAATGGTAACATGATGAAAGAAAAATTGAAATGGAACAACGCATACTATTACACACAAATTTATAGAATACAGATATGATCATATAATAACTGAACCTTCAATATGACCATATTTTGAATTTTATGTTTTTTTACAGGATTGAGAGCTTTAAATTGAATATGTACCCACTCAAATGTATTTATAAATTCCATTTTATTTCAAAAACGTTTCAATGCCTCTCACTACATTTAAAAACTAAACTTCGTCATTGAAACGTTTCTCTCTGTTAAAAAGTTTACCGGTTAAACCTTTTCAACGAATGGAATTTATAAATGACACCATTCCATAAAATGCTTAAAATATGAAGGGATGCGTAATCAGCTACAAGTTTTACGTCCAAGAAATATCTTGATTTGTAATTATGAAGTTACTAAATTATTTACGATAAATGAGCATAATGTGAACATGATAAAAAAAATTTCTTACACTTCCCTTTTCTGTTCGAACCGTTACATTTCATGTAAGCACATTTTACAGGCGAATTGCTTAACAAGAAAACAGGATAAAGCACCTATTTATGTTAAAAGCGTGTCCTAATATTAAAGGTAATTAAAAGCATACATAGTATTCTTAATTTTCAAAATTATATTTTTCTTTTTCCCAGAATTAAGTCTGTGTAACTTTCACAACGCGGACCTATTGTACGCAATTGCATTTGTTATTGTTCCGGGATATATTAGCTTTGCGAAACGCGAAATCGCTACATGAAACCGATACACGGAAGCACGACCAATGTGGACCAGGACAAAATTCCAAGGGTTCCATGTGACGATGACTAAAACAAACACTGTGTAGAGTCCTATAAAGAGCAACAGTGAATGAGTAAAGTGGGGATGAAGTGGAGTCCGCGAGGGAGATTAAGTGGAATCTTGTAGGTGGTCGTGAAGTCGGGTGAAAGAAGTGATCCATCGGTTCGTGTAATTCGGGAATCGGCGAGTGCATCGCATACTGGCATTGGGTTGATTATTGCAAATTGCAACCATGTACTGAAATATCCTCTCAGAGAGCGAACCACCGGATAATTTCCTTCTGGAAGTCAAGGATGAATAAAAGCACGACTGCTAAACTCAGTGGCTCTTGCCTCTGATGGATAGTTCTCGATAGCCGATCATGGTCTAACACCAAAGGATGAAAACCAATGGCGTCATTTATCTGACGTTTCGTTAATAGCTGCTGTTAGTGTCATACACTCATTTTAACTTGTCTATTATTATACATTAAAACTATTCTTTTACCAGGGACACAACAGTACCAAATTAGACCCTACCTTTTTTATTCCCCTTTGCCCTACATCGAAATTCAACACATAGGTTTAATCTGTTCCCCACCGCGACGATGCAAAACCGCAGCGAAGGACTTAATGCCCTCGTTCTCTGAGAATGCCAGCCGCAACTGTTGGTTTTGATAAATGAATATCGGGCAGTATTCAAATAATACCAGCCGTGGGAGCCTCAGCCTATTCATACATACTGATATAAGACTACTAATACATTCCCATCAAATTTTGAGTAGAATCATTTTACGGGATTTATCAAATAAAAGTGAGTCAAAAATTGTTAGTATCCGATTGGGAAGAAACAACTCCGTGAGAACAAAGTTTCATTGAAGATGAACACATTTTCAACGCTGTTTAATTTAAGAAAAACAAATCGAAAGTGTACCTTCAGATGTTTTGAATTATACTACCAACTGTTTTCAAATGTCAGATGAAGTAAATGGTTATATAATTCTAAATGGCAATGTCATATTCATGACGTGTACATAAAAATCCTAATTAGACGAATTTTGTAACCGTATTGTTGCAGCAGGTAAGTTTCGAAGTTCAAAGCAGTTAACAAACGTAAACACCGATCCGGAACTCACTTCTTTGATACCTATTGATTTTATGCAAGCTTCTACTTTATGTTCCTTTTTAAAATTTCCGAATATTTTTTTTATATTCATANCTACTAAAAAATTAAAAAGTTTGTAGGTTTGCGTTTATAGATATTGTGTAAGTGTTTATACAATGTTTATGTGACAAATATTATTTAATAAAATACGTTTCGTTTACGTTATTATATGTTTTATACAATACAAAATTGTTAATTGGGCTATCAATAATTTAGCCAGGCTAGGGTGTTGAAATCTTTTACATTTTAAGCTATATTTGGATATCTTTTATTAACATTTGTGTAGTGGAATTGAATTTGTTTTACCTGTGTAATTGAGGGGACCCTCCATCCGCTTGGTTGACATAATAATTTGGCGTTGTCACACCAAACCATTGGGGTGCTAACTACTCACTCGATAGTTGGGTATCCAGGGTAACCCCTACTCATTATTTAGAAATGTACATAGTTCAGAAGAATATGGAGTACAGGATATCTGCATGGTGACATGGACATCTGTATTATTATTACTGGTGAATTAAGAACAAAACGTATAGAGTATTCAAAACCAAGTCATTGAATGCGCAGCTCGTGATCACCTCGTGCCATGCAGAAGCCGAGCGAAATATGCGCCTCGATTGGTTAATTTAATCAGCCGTTGGGGAGTGGGGATTTTTGACAGGGCCGGACTGACGTTCTGTGTTTTAGTTGCCCCGTAAACATTATTGTGGTATTTCCGAATATTATTATTATTATTATTATTTATTTGACTCAACGGGTATGCACTCTTTTTTTACAATTATTACAAAGATATAAGATTCAAATATACATAAGAGAAAAATATATAAAATATAAAAGATTTGTGTGACATCAATATTGCACAGCTAGG
>NW_020438947.1:357327-363832 GCF_000699045.2 Agrilus planipennis
GATATCTAGGAAGTCAGATAAGTCAGGATGGAAGGAGTAGTAGGGATATAAAGCAGAGGATAGCGCACGGTCGTGTTGCTTTTAATAACTTCTATGCTCGTGAACGGTTAATTTAGAAATTCGAATTAGAAATTCGAAAAAGTTTGTTAAAGGTGTAAATTTTTGGAGTACGGCGCTATACGGGTGCGAAACATGGACAGTGGCCGCGGCGGAAAAGAAAAGGTTAGAAGCTTTCGAAATGTGGTGTTATAGGCGAATGCTGTGGATAACGTGGGTACAAAAGGTTAGAAATGAAGAGGTATTAGAAAGTATAAGAGAACAGAGGACTCTACGAAAGTCAATAAAAAATAGGCGAGATAGGTTGGTAGGACGCCTTCTCAGACATGAAAGTCTAGTCAGCTTATGATGATGATGATGATGATTAACTACTATTGAATTTCACAGTGTTTGAAGATAGTTTTGCTGGTAGACATATTAGAAACAAAATGCGTTAAACTGGTTAAACCATAAGAACATATTTTAGGTATTCAGAAAACTGTTGAGACCGTTCAAGTCCAAGTACACAAGAAATTACATTATTTGGAAAGTTCGCAATTTAAAATGAAAAGCAGCAGCTGCTTGACATTTCTTTTGTTGGAATTTCTCATCGATGTCACCATTGATTATTATATCAGATTGCTTAATGAATTAGAAGTGGAAACTGTCTTTATTATTTACGAAAAATATAATAAATAATAATAGTACTGAGAAATTATGATAAATTCACTATGAGAATAAAATTAACTTGAGAGTTGCATTGAAAAATTAAAATGATACGTATAACAGTCACTGCTACGATCGAGACAAAAATAAAACCAAAAAGAAAGATGGACGAAAACTGTATACAGAGGGAGAGAAAGGAAACCGGCTTCGTTCTCATCCCTACATCGTAATGTTTGCTAGTTGAAACGTGAACGGGAGACACCTGGCGGGGATAGTTGATTGGTTGATAGAACTGTATATGAAAATTATAGTATGTTATACTATAATTATTATATTCGATTGCCATCTTGTGGATAGAACAGAATAATATAAAAAACGCGATTAAAAATCAAGGGTTGGTCGTATATTGGTGAAAATTTAAAATTGTATGTATTTTTCAATGCTGAATCAGGAAAAAACAAAAACAAAATATTTTGCTCAAAAAATAAGAAATAAATTTTGGGGTGGATCACCCTTAACATGTAGGGGTATGAAAAATAGATGTTGGCCAATTCTCAGACATACCCGATAAGCACAGAAAATTTCATTAAAATCAGTCTAGCCGTTTCGCAGGAGTTTGGTAACAAACATCGCGACACCAGAATTTTATATATTAGATTATATGTCCAGCTATTATAAACAGAATTTATAAAGTATTTTTGTATAACTTTCTTTACAGTTTTGACGGATCTCTGCGGGTTCCCAAACCATATGTTTATTTATGTAGCGATCATTTTATTGGAGGCAAAGTAAAATCTGATTTGTAGGATAGTCCCAGTTGCATTCCTACCAAATTCCCTTCAATCTTCGAATCTTTACAGCGAATGTAATCTTATTAATTAATTAATATTGCTGCTACAAGTGAATATAATATAAATTATATGTAATTATCTGAAAAACTTTTTGTACAATTATGTGCATCTTTAGTTTAAAACTAAAAAATGAAAAGCAAGTACTTATTAATTGAACAAGTATATCAAACTTTAATTGAGGAATGAAATTTAAATTATTTTTATAATTTTTCCCTTTGCCTCTATTTATTTATAGTAAGTTTTAATCTGACATTAACTTTACCTGACATGTACGTTATTTATTTTACTGATCATAGTTACATATTGAAGCTTGGAATGAAAGGATAATGAGACAAGTAAGGAAATTAGAAAATCTGAAAGTTAAGATGAATAGATTAGAACCAGATACAGTAGGTATTTGTGAAGTCCATTGGCCAGAAGCTGGAGACTTCTTGAGTGGAGATTTTAGAATAATACATACAGGATCGGTAGAAAACAGGAGTTAAGAGGAGTAGAGGTTGACCTAGATTAGATTGCTGTTCGCAAATAGCTAAGAATGTGGGATGTTCTGGTTTTAGGGAAATGTGAAGATTAGTTGAAGAAATAAAAAAGGGGATGTGCGTGTCCAACCAGTTCTGGGATTGACCAGTCTTGGGACTGACGACCTTATGGTGATGATGGTGAGGACTATGTTGTCTTGTAGTTTGTTGGTATGAATTGAGTTTGTTATATCTGATCTAACATTAAATTTTAAACTTAATACACATTTGCCTATAATCATAGTCATAATATTCTGTCTTGTATTGATTTCTCTTTAAAAATAACTGCGGACTTTGCAGTAACACATTTGATTTTATATTCACTTATGTAAGCTTGTAAGTAAANTTCAGCGATCGTTAATTAAATTTGTTAAGTTTTAATTGTGTTTTATTTAGTAATTTTACTTTTGCAAAGTGTGTTAAATACCACCAAAAAACCTAAAGGGTAATATAGAAGCGACTAAAGACTTTGGCACGCCACGCACTGTATAACATCAGTAAAAATCACGATACATGAAGCAGAAGTATACCACACGGTTGCACAACGTATGATTATAAAGCTCCTCGTGAACGAAATGCTGTTGAAATTCGGCACTGTTTTCTCCCATAGTTCGGGGAAGGAGCCCTTTCATGGACTTAGGTTAAGCTATGTGTAAGGAGTTTGAGAATAGGAGCAATCGCGTTGACAACATACCTCATGCGCACCACCATCGGATCAGTATCACAGTATAAAACACGGTGTCTATCCGATAACTCATCACCGAGCGGCATGGCCTAGAGGTCTAGACCATTGCTTAGCATTCGGGAGGACGCCGGTTCGATTCCGGGTCCGTCTGCCTTGGTCCAAGTTTTTCTGTGGTTTCCTTGGATTACTTAAGCAAATGCTGAGGCAGTAATATTCCACAGATAATCTTTCACTCTCTTCTGTCTTCATTTCGTCCGTCTTATCTTTCTCACCCGAACCACCACCCACCCATTCCCACGATTCCTGAAAGCAGGCTGAAGAGGGCCTTCCGCCCTACCTTCCGGCATAGTCCGGAGGGACTGCCCGCCCACCAGCATTACTGGCTGGTGGGAATGAAACACCCAAAAGTTTTTTTTTTTAAGATAACTCATCGAAGGTGATTGGCGCATAACTGTCCTTGAAGCAACTTCAGATAAGCTATGGAAGTGTACGGTGAACCATTCGGAGTATCCGCCCAATGGGTTTCAAAGTTGCTGACGGATGAATAGAAAGCCAGACATTTCTCAGCGGCTCCCAGTCAGGTACTCGAGGGAAGAAAACGCTTTTTGGAAAATATCTTTTCGTGCAATGAGACGTGGTCACCATTATACCCCAGAATCAAAAAGAGCCAGAATAGAGTGGCAGAAGAGCAGCGAGGGAGCACCGGTAGAAGCGAAGACAAGGTTGTCTGTAGGAAAAGCCTTTTGGCGTTTTGGGATTGCAGAGGAGTTCTGTTAGATGATTTTCTGTAGAAACGTTAGACAGTTAATGTGGCCTACTATTGTGATTATCGTAGTAGAGAACAAAAGGGCGGGGCATTCCCATCAAAAGCGTACTGTTCCTCCATGACAACGCCAGACCCAGCACTATGCAATAACACAACAAAAATTAGCCGATTTGCATTGGATTGCACTGGAACATTCATTCTACAGACCAGATCTGTCACCATGTAACTTTCATATGGTTTGGCCACTCAACACTTCACAACAAACGAGAAGGTTCAACAACTCATATGCAATTGGCTAATAACTAAATTCTGCAGGAAATGAGAAAAACGTTTTGAAAGCTGTTATTTAAAGTGATGATGATGGTGATTGTATCAAGTATAACGCTAACAGGCAAGTAATTTCCTAATCAAAAATCCTGCTAATAGGATTTTTAGAGAAATGTGTATTAAGTAAAATTTAACTAATAAGCGTAAATACAAAAAGTATGTCCTGTTTATGCAGTAATTGTATTAGTAAATAGAAACATAAAAAAATTGTTTAATTTCGGCGCCTTTTCCTGTTTATGTGCTTTCTTGTATTTGTCGAGACGTGTTATCATCGCATTCTTCGTCATCGGAATTATGGAAGCTGTGTATTATTACTGTATTTTATGAACTATGTATTTAGGTAAAAAATACAGAAATCTTAATTTCGGAGAAATGACATCATCTTTGCATTGGTACATGTACCTACAAATTTTGTTATAGGTACTATAATTTATTTATTGGAACTATTTTTCCAATAAAAACAAATCGAACTCGAATGAGGGCGTCCTCTGTAGTGAAGCACTGCAGATGTAAACTAGTCCCCTATTCGAATGTCCCTCGCGGGATGTCATCAAAAGTTGTAATGGGGAAAGGTGCAATATTTCACGAGTCGGAGTGTGGAATGTTAGGAAAATCAGGCAAGTAGGGAAATTGGAAAATTTGAAAGTTAAGATGAAGAGACTAGAATTATATAAATAGGCATTAGTGAAGTTCGTTGGCCAGAAACTGCAGGCTCATGGAATATAGACTTTAAAATAATACATTTTGGATCGGTGGAATGTAAGTCGGGGGTAGGAATTGTAATGCGTAGGAAAGCAGGACAGAGCGTAGAAAGTTGTTTACAAAAAAGCGATAGGATAGTTATGGTTAAATTAAACTCGAAACTGGTATGAACAGTGCAGGTCTATATGTCTACGGCATCTTGCAACGATGATCTACACATCGAACGAAGTTTTTCAACTCACGACCTTCCTTTAGGGGTTTGGTATGTATCTACCAAATCAACTAAGAGCGTATAAGTCAATACTATAATAAAAATCCAGTAAGCATAAAAAACTACAAGAGTATTAGAAGGGTGAATTATGTCTTTCTGGTATTACGATTTTGTAAAGTTCATTCATACGTTTAAGAAAAAGATGGTAGACTAGAGCATTAATGTTTATAAATCTATGCGCCTTTCTCATATATTGTAATATGAGAATTGATTAAGTAAAGTAATATGCTCTAATGGTAAAACCGGTCATCTGATAATGGGTCGAGAATCGAAAATTTTGGATTTTATAAACGTTTTAAACAACGTCACTATAATATTCCTAGTCACGTTTTTAAATATCCACCTAATGTTGTCGAAAGTTCATTAAATGTTCATATTTCCTTATGTAATTTAGATATGGGTATGTACTTAGTGCGTCATCCTGAGATTACAACATTTATTTCGAGTTTCATTCATTTAATAATACGTTAACACAATCGAGTAAAGGGAAAAAAGAATATAAAAATTTTTACTGTTGACAGTTACACCAAAATGAAACGGTATTTTCACTTCCTACTCGTATTCTCATATCGTCTTTCTGTACATTCGTTATTTTCATACGTGCTAAAACATTTTCTGAACTCTTCCAATTGTAACGAACAGCTTACCGAGAAAGCTGCTAATATAAAAGTGTACATCAGAGTATATTGCTAAAACGTGAGCTTTGTCGCTTTTGTTAACATTTCACAATTATTCATCAGAAGTACGTGAATCTGTATTGCAGAGACAGCAGTGCGGCAGCTTTCTGCATTACAGCTTCACGCAAGAAGTGCTCGTTAAATGTTTTCTTCCTTTTTGCAAGGTTCGCTTCAGTCTTTTACGTACCTAGCGCAGTAACGATAAATAGAGAAAGTTATCCTGTTTGAAGCACACCTTTGCTTTTTGTTTTGTAATAGTTTTGATGTGGATTTTAGTAAGTGGCTTTCGTAAACATGTTTCTGATGAACTACGCATCCATAACAACATCCATGCTTACTTAACCTAGTTTGTATGAAATTAATGAAATGTAATCCACAATGAATTATAGGAATGTTAATACAATATTACACACATAACTACTGTGGCGGCCCTCAGGGGTTTGCACAAGTGAGTGCAATAGCGAATGAAACCCATTTACGAGATATAACGTTATTTTATGAGGTATAAATGCCTGTAATATGAATGCATACGTTATACGATGTGCATGAGCCAGGGCGTCGCATCATGCTGTTCATTTTTGAGCTTGAGATTATACCAAATCGAAAACAGAACACAGGGCAACAAGCCCTGAGTATTTTTTTATGCTCTTGCCTGTTTTCTATCTTTTAAATTTTAGACTACAGGGTTTTAGGTTATTGAGAGCCATACATGTAAAGTATTTAAGTAAAGGTATTCGAAACACTCTACCCAAATACTCTTAGATTATTTTAATGAAAATATTTATTATTTGTGTTTAAATACAAATTTTTATTCATTTTATTTGATTTTGCAAATAGTTTTTCAAATAAAACAATAAATAAACAATTCAACTCAACGGAATATATGATTATGTATAAACTGTTGAGAAAGTTGTTATAATAATTTATTATAATAATGCAAGTATTTTTTACAAATACAAACTTGCTTTAGGACATTTTTTGAAATTAAGTAATTAAATTACATGTA
>NW_020438947.1:365234-396041 GCF_000699045.2 Agrilus planipennis
AGAATAATATAAAAAACGCGATTAAAAATCAAGGGTTGGTCGTATATTGGTGAAAATTTAAAATTGTATGTATTTTTCAATGCTGAATCAGGAAAAAACAAAAACAAAATATTTTGCTCAAAAAATAAGAAATAAATTTTGGGGTGGATCACCCTTAACATGTAGGGGTATGAAAAATAGATGTTGGCCAATTCTCAGACATACCCGATAAGCACAGAAAATTTCATTAAAATCAGTCTAGCCGTTTCGCAGGAGTTTGGTAACAAACATCGCGACACCAGAATTTTATATATTAGATTATATGTCCAGCTATTATAAACAGAATTTATAAAGTATTTTTGTATAACTTTCTTTACAGTTTTGACGGATCTCTGCGGGTTCCCAAACCATATGTTTATTTATGTAGCGATCATTTTATTGGAGGCAAAGTAAAATCTGATTTGTAGGATAGTCCCAGTTGCATTCCTACCAAATTCCCTTCAATCTTCGAATCTTTACAGCGAATGTAATCTTATTAATTAATTAATATTGCTGCTACAAGTGAATATAATATAAATTATATGTAATTATCTGAAAAACTTTTTGTACAATTATGTGCATCTTTAGTTTAAAACTAAAAAATGAAAAGCAAGTACTTATTAATTGAACAAGTATATCAAACTTTAATTGAGGAATGAAATTTAAATTATTTTTATAATTTTTCCCTTTGCCTCTATTTATTTATAGTAAGTTTTAATCTGACATTAACTTTACCTGACATGTACGTTATTTATTTTACTGATCATAGTTACATATTGAAGCTTGGAATGAAAGGATAATGAGACAAGTAAGGAAATTAGAAAATCTGAAAGTTAAGATGAATAGATTAGAACCAGATACAGTAGGTATTTGTGAAGTCCATTGGCCAGAAGCTGGAGACTTCTTGAGTGGAGATTTTAGAATAATACATACAGGATCGGTAGAAAACAGGAGTTAAGAGGAGTAGAGGTTGACCTAGATTAGATTGCTGTTCGCAAATAGCTAAGAATGTGGGATGTTCTGGTTTTAGGGAAATGTGAAGATTAGTTGAAGAAATAAAAAAGGGGATGTGCGTGTCCAACCAGTTCTGGGATTGACCAGTCTTGGGACTGACGACCTTATGGTGATGATGGTGAGGACTATGTTGTCTTGTAGTTTGTTGGTATGAATTGAGTTTGTTATATCTGATCTAACATTAAATTTTAAACTTAATACACATTTGCCTATAATCATAGTCATAATATTCTGTCTTGTATTGATTTCTCTTTAAAAATAACTGCGGACTTTGCAGTAACACATTTGATTTTATATTCACTTATGTAAGCTTGTAAGTAAACACGCAGTCAGAAATTTTGTTTTCTTTACGAAAACATATAGCATCAACGAAGACGAAAAAACCTGATTGACTAAAATTACTACCCGATGTGGATTGCTAATAAAAACAAACCAAGCAAGGCACAAAAAGTTTTGATTTATGCATGCTGTGCATTACTGCAATTTTAAGTTTTAAAAAAGCGATCTTTGAGAAGCTTTTTAAAACATTTTGGGCCATCCCGGGCGGATTTGCGTAAACTTCCTTTCTTTTTCGCAGCTCTTTCACAGCTTTCAAAGTTTGAGGTCGATCCTGCACGTTATGTCGTTACTGCCTAACCACAGTTTTTAATGAACTCTTTAACAAATACAAACACAATATGCTCTTTCGATAAGTCGTACCATCAACTGAAACAGCACAAATATATAATAGTTTCCTAACGACGCACTCGTCATTGTTCTACCCCCATCATAACTGTAACAATGATCTTCCAAAATTAGGCAGTTTTATGTTGGCGCACTTCGTGCTATCATAAGGAGTGTCATCGTTTGTACTTTTTTAATATGATTATATTTTCATTTCACACACTGCCCTGTTGTCCTTCAAAAGTTACACATAAATGTACTTCTTTTTAAAAGTAGGAAAAATTATACACTACTTTTTGATTAAATTAATAAGCCAGATAATTTAACTGTCTAGTATTTTACATATTTGAATTTTAATTTCCCTTACAGCCACTCTGACCACCTTGCTGTAAGACACGAATTAACCTGTGATAAATGGTATCAAAATAATCCGGATGGTTAATCTGACAAGTAGAAGGAAGACAATATCTGTATAAACTAAGAAATAGAACTCAGTTTTGTTTGACTATAAATTGGATGTGATCAAAAGATACACCAACGGCTGTTCTTAAAAATCCTGTGTAAGTAGTTGACTTAGTTCAATGGTTATAGTCACTCAGTATCCATAGGTCACCGTAATCCTAATATACGTAAAATCAAAACCACCAGACCCGCGTGATTTTGATCATTGTATCTTATCATCGAGGCACATTTAGTATTGATAAATTACTGAGTGTACGCAATATCCAAATGCTTGCAGTATATTGCCATTTAGTGGGTTCTTGCTGTTACTAAAGTATTTCATATATCGTTAGGTAAGGTCTTACTAGGAATCAACATACCTAAGTGAATCGACAATGCAATTCACATACATACGTGATAGACACAGAAGCCATATTAAAGCGAACGTTTACCAAAACTCCAGGGGTTAATTTATTTTGAATAGTTAAATAAGCATACTCAAAGGTTTTTTTTTTTTCATTTTATTGACAAAATTTCACTTGATTCCATCGAATACATTCTATACACAGATTCATCCTATATAGGCAAGTACCATTACTAGTAACCTATCTTATAAAGTGGTATATGTATTTCACGACGACTCTAAATGTAATTTGTGTTGCATTGTCCGCCTGTGTTTAAAATTTCAATGAAACAGGTAGAAACATTATGTATTATACGTCCTAGATTGTTTCTTTCTGACGAAGAGAAATTACTCAAACGCAGTGACGTCTGATGGAAATTATGAGAAAAACATTGAAATCATTGCGATGTTTTTGGTTCACAATAAACCGCGACCTCATTCTTTGGAAATAACCCACAAGCTATTCCAAAACTTCTAATTTCGCCTGTTACACTTTTTGTTAAAATGAAGATTTTGCAAACAAAGACACTTACTCTACTGGTAATTTGCAGTCACAAAATATTGAATGTATATATTGCGCACAATAATCAATGTCCGTAATAAAGATGGACGAGTTTTCTCGAGCATATTTCAACTTTCAGTGTATTTTAACACAGCAATAATTATAACGTTCTTAAAGTAATATATTTTAGTGAATATGCCACTCAAAAGATATAGAAGATGTATATGCGGTTTACTACACACACGGAGAAGTAATATATAAATATGCCGATAGTAGATAACATACACAATGTTCTCTTTAATCATTTACTAAAGAATTAAATACATTAAAATTTTGAAAAAAGTCTTCAAATTTTTAAAATACCATGGATTTCGCTTCCACTGATCTCGTTTTAATAGTGATAGTAATTTTTGTTTCTTAAATTCAGAATATGACCTCATATCAAATTTATTGTACTGACTGTAACGATTTCAAATGTAACGTTGACTTCTTCGGTTGTAGCGATTGATTTTTTTACATATTAGAAATCCAAGTAGTTGTTCTGATGGAGTTGACACAAACACGATCGTTTGTATCTTTTGTTTACGCTCGCAATTTCCAGAAGAACGAATATAACAGGCATTGTAAATATTACTACAAATTATATGAAACGTAAAATGATGGTTTCGACAGAAACAATTGCAACACTATCATGCTAGGTAAACAAGGTGTAACAGAAATAAATGCAGAGCTACTGCGGAGGTGATAGGGCATCATTAAATATGAAAATTAAGTAAATGTTAGTGTGTCCCAAAGTTCACCGGTTCACTAATACGATTATACAATGCCGCATTTGATCAGCTGATAATTAGCAGCGACAGTGTTGTATCTCTTTTGTATTATTTTTGTTCATATACTTAAGATCTTTACGTTAAAGGCAGCCTGTAGAAATGATTTTTTCTTAGGCCTTGGCAATCGATTACTGGTAGTAGGTCAGTGTGCTATTTCCTTATGTACGCTGAATGTGAATACAATGTTAATGCAACTGTTTAGGTCCCCCAGTCGTTGACATCCTCAACAAAGAATTCCAACCATCTTAAATGTGGCACACTGATGCAAGAAACTAGCAATGTACACCCTATAATTGCAGGTCCGCTATAGAAGACAAAATCCTGGAATTCGTAGAAGACAACCCCCAAAATAGTACATGCAAAATACTGTAGTAGGCTCCTCTCATATAACACTGTGACAAACTTTAAAAGAGCAGTTGCTGCATCCTCATCATTTGCAGCGAGTACAAATCTTGATTGAAAGTAATTTTCAGCCGTGAGTGGATTTGCGGCAGTGGTTTTAATAGATGCTGAAGAGGCTAATTTTTTCCCTACAGTGTGAATTTTGCTCCATGCGGTACGGAATTTTGAATTTTCACAGCAGTCATTGTTCATGTGATGCAAATCCGCAAATCATACAGCTTCCGTGATTTCAACAACGGTTTTAAATAAATATGACTTGCGAAATTTTTGTTGATTCACTGTTCGGATCGTTCGCTCTACCTGCCCGTTTAAATTGCACGACGTAGTTGACTTTTTTATAAGTAACTGTACCGAATGAATATGGGAATCCACGTTGTAATTACTTGGATGAATGGTAAACGGTGGATTGAACGTAGGAGCCTTGTAGCTTGTTCGGTGCGTACTCCGGATATAAATCCGCTAGACTTTTTTTGCGTGGGGTTATATAAGACAGTGCGTATACAGAACCCCAGTGCACGATCCTAATGATCTATACCAGCATCGCATGAGAAATGCTGAATCTGTTTAATTTGTAGGCCAAAATTTGCAAGCCTAATCTCATAAAAAATATTTAGGGTTTTTTCGTGTTTTGGCTACTTCGTGGTCAGTTTTGAAGATAGAATAATCTTTTTCTTTTTAAATTAAAGGTTTTCTGAAGCTCCACAAAGGAGTATTCTCAAAAAATTTCATCTTTTCAATTCGAAAAACAAGAGGTGTTGAAAAATTAATAAAAAAAGAAACAAAAGGTAATGGTGTCTCGAAACAAAAATATTTTGTGTATTTTGTGTCAAACTAGCCTCCTGCATTTTTCCAGACTTTTTAAATCAGTAGTACATAGATGAAAAAATTGAAAACCTCACTTTCAACAGTTATTTAGCCTTTCTCTTGAACGTACTTGTGTTGTATTAACGTCTAGTTTACAAATTTTTTTTTTTCTTTTATAATTCATATATTATTTGAAATACCATAGGACCAGTCAATAATTAAGAATAACGTTTTTATTTACGTATTCATTCTCTTTCAGTGTTTTCATACATCAGTTATATGTATGATTGTACGCTTATCCCAGCTAAAAATCGATAATGTAACATGACTAGTCAAATCACGTGAAAAATCCAGATAATTCTTTACGTAAGGCAATAATCTCAGATGATACATTCCGCGTTTGTTATGATTACATTTTTTTTTTATCATCTTACATATAATCCTTATATTTGTTGACTGTAAGAAATAATGGCATGCTTAATAGATTATGAAGATACATGATTAGGTATATGATTTTGCATTTTTTTATGTCGCTCATTTTATTTTCCTGACTATTTAAATTACACTTACAATTCTACAATATTTGGAAGCTGGGCGACACGGTATAAATAAAAAAGACAATATTTTATAAACATTAAAATAAATGAAATTTTTGTGAATTGGTTTTTTACTTAAAATATATGTAATCATAAGTAGTATAAATATAGTATTACGTACAAAATAAACAAAATTAAATACACGTTATATAAACTAAAGTCAATATTTGATTATTTATTAATAGTGAACATTGTCTTCATTGATATCTGGCAATAAATCTTCTTTCTGAAAAATATTTATTAGTTTCTCTACGGGTCTAATTATCTTGTGCTGAAATAATGCTTGAAATAAATAATATATATTAATTGCTAAGTGAGAGCAACACCCAATCGTTATCAAGTCATTTGCACAATCGCAGCTATATGGTCGTACCCAATAGTATCTGGCTTATATTTAACGTAGCAGTTGTAGATCTTTTTAGAAATATGTCGAGATTGAGCTTGAATTTTGATGATTTCTAGTGACTCTTTTAAGTAAAGCATTTCTATTTCGTTTTCTTCATTACTGATCTCTGTCAGGTAAGACTTATTAGCGTGCTGCTGCGATAATTCCAGTAAAAAACAATTGAGATCTCCAGTTAATTATATCGCCAGATATTAACATCGAAAATGTATTTCTCTTTCTACTCCACCATTCTCTCAGCTTCAAAAGCCAAAGTACTTTAACTCCTTTTCTTTAGACCTAATTTGAGCCACGACATTTTTTAATATTATTATTTTTTATCCGCTATGAATTATCTCAGGTTCATGAGAAAAAGTTGTTACTGTTGTAACACCCTGGCCGTTAATCGAACCCGGGAACTTTGACTTTACGCTCCAATGCTATTATAGTGAATAAAAGCTAATAACAACGTTTTACATTAATATTAAAGGACTGTAGGAGTTATCCAGGAGCAGATATAGATAGCGATCATAACTTAGTAGTTATGAAGACCAATCTTAAATTGAAAATTCTGAAAAAGAAGGAAGGTAGGAGACGTCTTGACTTAGAAAAGCTAAAATGTAACGAAACGCGAGATAGATAGTGTGGAGATAGATGAGCTAGGTTATTCCATAATGAGAGAAGAGCTCGATGTAGCATTAAAAAATTTAAGAAATTGTAAGGCGCCAGGTGTAGATGGATTATAGGGGGAAATTCTAAGACATGCAGGACAAGAGGTTTGAAATCGTATGTTTCAGCTAGTTAGTCACATTTACGAGACGGGGAAAGTCCCAGAGGATTATAAACGGAACGTGGTAGTAACATTACCCAAAAAGAGAGGCGCGGATAGGTGCGAGACAAAAATCTTAACTAGAATTGTACAGAGGAGGATGGGAAAAAGGCGGAACAACTATTAGGGGAAGATCAACTTGGGTTTAGAAGAAAGAGAGGAACGAGGGAGGCCATTCTAGCTTTACGGGTAATAATAGAGAAAACGATAGAAGAAAGGAAGAAGGCGTACATAGGATTTGTAGATTTAGAAAAAGGTTTTGACAATGTTAAATTGAACAAGATCTTAAGTATATTTAAAAATGTAAAGATGAGTTTTTTTAATCTACACATCGAAGACGCGATCAAGATCATTAAAGACAGTACAACTATAGGGATAGATATACAGGGGCAATAGATTAGTATGCTTAGATTTGCAGATGATATAGCAATATTAGCATCTAGCAAAGAGGACTTAAAGACAGCTCTAAATAAAATTTAAGCGGTACTAACAGATCAGTACTGTGTGAAAATAAATACAAGTAAAACTAAAATACTGGTATGCAAGGGAAGAAAAAGTAGAGAAAGAGCGAATATAAAGATAGGAGACGAAAAATTAGAAGAAATGGCTGATTTTAGATATCTAGGAAGTCAGATAAGTCAGGATGGAAGGAGTAGTAGGGATATAAAGCAGAGGATAGCGCACGGTCGTGTTGCTTTTAATAACTTCTATGCTCGTGAACGGTTAATTTAGAAATTCGAATTAGAAATTCGAAAAAGTTTGTTAAAGGTGTAAATTTTTGGAGTACGGCGCTATACGGGTGCGAAACATGGACAGTGGCCGCGGCGGAAAAGAAAAGGTTAGAAGCTTTCGAAATGTGGTGTTATAGGCGAATGCTGTGGATAACGTGGGTACAAAAGGTTAGAAATGAAGAGGTATTAGAAAGTATAAGAGAACAGAGGACTCTACGAAAGTCAATAAAAAATAGGCGAGATAGGTTGGTAGGACGCCTTCTCAGACATGAAAGTCTAGTCAGCTTATGATGATGATGATGATGATTAACTACTATTGAATTTCACAGTGTTTGAAGATAGTTTTGCTGGTAGACATATTAGAAACAAAATGCGTTAAACTGGTTAAACCATAAGAACATATTTTAGGTATTCAGAAAACTGTTGAGACCGTTCAAGTCCAAGTACACAAGAAATTACATTATTTGGAAAGTTCGCAATTTAAAATGAAAAGCAGCAGCTGCTTGACATTTCTTTTGTTGGAATTTCTCATCGATGTCATTATTTCACGCAACTCTACAATTTTTTGCCAATTTAAACATGTGAGCACCAACAAACGTTCTTTTGGTAATGTAAAATCACCTATGCTATCAACGAATGCTCGATCAGTAGAAACTTTCAAACATTTTAATAACTTCTTCAGCTTCAACTTTAGTAGTGGGAGACACCATAGGAATGTATTCAATTTCATCTTCATAAAAACGTTTTTCTATTAAATGACTAGGAAAAAGCCGATTATCGTTTTGTATGCGTGTTAAAGTGAAAACTCGATTGCGAGTTCCAAAAAGAACAATTGTAAAACCAGATCGTTTGCAACATAACTACAGTAGCTATGCTTTGAAATGGTCTTTGAATAACCAATTCCATTCCTCATTTTCCACATTTTTTTTTGTGGTATATTAATGTTTAATTTTTAAAAAATTTTCGTTAACTTTTAAAATCGCTACAATTATTTAAAGAACTACAGGACCAGCCAACAATTAAAAACAAAAGTTTTGGTTGCGCGCTCTATTGTTCAAGTGTATGATTGTGTCACCAACGGTCTGTTTTATCTGTGTATGTTTGCTGTGTCAAAGACTTTTAAAATGAGCACCAACTGGTAATTAGAATTTTTTGTTTTGTTTTGGATTCACTGTCTTTTCAGCGTTAGTGGTGAGGTTAAATAAATCTCCGAAAGAAGATAATTAGCATTAATTGCTGAAATTTATTATTTTTATTAATTTTGTATCTATATGTCATATTATTATGTATTGAAAAGTTAGTTTATAAAACATTCCTTAATTTAAAGAAAAATTTTTATATTCACCGTATATAGTTGGAGCACTTGGAGCTCAGTCTTCATGGTTTTCGCTAGAACATACCTGCCTTACCTACATATTGTCGTTAAATAGTTAATTTTTGTTAGTTATACAATGTGTGTCATCTAGTTAATGCTAAAAGTAAATGTGTCAAGTGTGACAGTTTTGCTAAAGCCAAAGCCAAAGAGATTCGCAGATTTGGATGCCGAAATTCAAGCTTTGTCAGAGTTTTATAACGTCATGGTTACCAAAGGTTTCTCCGTGTGCTCCCGTTACTAAAATTAAAATTGAAGAACTTATTTAAACCTTTGAAAATTTTAAAATTGTGATTTATGATGTTAAAAGGTGATTTTATATTATCGGATGAACGGTTGTTGGTGTTCACATGTTTAAATTGGCAATAAAGTGCCGAGTTGCTTGAGATGATGATATCGCTGAGAAATTCCAACAAAAACAATGTTAGCCAAGCACACAAGTGCTTAGAATCTGTTCTTGAAGTTTTTGAAAGAGAAGTTCTGCCAACTAGGTTCGATAAGTGTGACAATTGATCAATTAATTGCCAACACGGCACCTATAGTTGCACTATCTTACTAATGATAAACTGGCTCTGATATGTGATGGGTCTTATTTTCGACCAATAGGAACGAAAAAACTTTGGGATTTTTCCATGACGAATTAAAAAAAAATAAAAAATCATAAATGATGAATTTAAATCTTGGTTTATTCGGCGACGTTTCGACGCTCTCTGCGAGGTCATTTTCAAGCGAATATCGAGACGTAAAATTAGAAGAAGTGGCTGATTTTAGATATCTAGGAAGTCAGATAAGTCAGGATGGAAGGAGTAGGAGGGATATAAAGCAGAGGATAGCGCAGGGTCATGTCGCCTTTAATAAAAAGAAATCACCTCTATGCTCGCGAGCGGTTAATATAGAAATTCGAAGAAGGTTGTTAAAGTGTGTATATTTGAAGCACGGCATTCTACGGGTGCGAAACATAGACAGTGAGCGCGGCGGAAAAGAAAAGGTTAGAAGCGTTCGAAATGTGGTGTTATAGGCGGATGATGAGGATATCATGGGTAGAAAAAGTTAGAAATGGAGAGGTATTGGAGAGAATAGGAGAACAGAGGATTCTATGGAAGTCAATAAAAAATAGGCGAGATAGGTTGGTAGGATACCTTGTTAGGCATGATGGTCTAGTCAGAGACATATTAGAGGCAGAAACAGGAGTTAGGAGGGGTAGAGGCAGACCTAGATTAGATTACTGTTCGCAAATAGTTAAGGATGTGGGCCGTTCTAGTTTTAGGGAAATGCGAAGTTTAGCTCAGGATAGGAAAGAGTGGAGGTACGTGTCCAACCAGTCTTAGGACAAAAAGAGTTCGTAAAAGTTACAATACAATCAAAATTCGCAATAAACAATCTCATACCAAGGTTTTTATTATACACATGTCATAATTAGATAAATAACTCAGCAATTCGTTGTCGAGAAAACAATTTTGGAATCACTCATTATGTAATTATCAAAATTCGAAAAATTCGTGCACTAATTACTACACATACAAGTAACCACGTGTCTGGCAGGGTAGGTATAAAACTAAAAAAATCGGTTGTCTGTAAAGTCGGTTTACTGACGATAATTGAACGTGACAACGTCATATGAAAATACTGATGGAATGGTTTCATTTTTCAAAAGAAAATTTTAATTTTATTTGTTTGATAGATATTTTGTACGGAAGTAGAGGAGGTAAATGGAAATGTATTATTGTATAGCATTTGTCCACGCGGACGCATCGCTCACTCAAGTAGGAGAGAGACAGATGTCGAACGCTGCCGAACGCGGAGGCCGATTGTGCCTCTTTGTCGCTCGTTCCGCGCTCTCGCTTGCACTTCAAGCCTTAAATGGAACGCCTCAGAGCGAGGTAACGCCGCATGAGTCATGTTTTTTCGTTCGCGCAGCCGGCTCCATCGAATTATAAGACGTTGTCACGTAAAAACAAAAATCGGTTGTCTGTAAAGTCGGTTTACTGGCGATGGTTGAATGTGACAACGTAATATGAAAATACTGATGGAATGGTTTCATTTTTCAAAAGAAAATTTTAATTTTATTTGTTTGATAGATATTTTGTATGGATATAGAGAAGGAGGTAAATGGAAATGTATTATTGTATAGCATTTGTCCACGCGGACACATCGCTCACTCAAGTAGGAGAGAGACAGATGTCGAACGCTGCCGAACGCGGAGGCCGATTGTGCCTCTTTGTCGCTCGTTCCGCGCTCTCGCTTGCACTTCAAGCCTTAAATGGAACGCCTCAGAGCGAGGTAACGCCGCATGAGTCATGTTTTTTCGTGCGTGCAGCCGGCTCCATCGAATTATAAGACGTTATCACGTCAAAAACAGAATTAGAGCGATTAGGTCGAAGGCGCGCGCGACGACCTGTGCGACTAGCGCCAACAACGTTTTCGTTCCAACAATCCTAAATACGTGGCGCTCAAACCGTCTACATCTGATCTTTCATTTATCGCGTTTGGAGTTTTTACAATGCTAATCATTTCTCTAATTATGCGTTTTTTATGGAGTGTCTAATTTTTGTTTTTTCGTAATCAAAATTATGATCAAACATAATTCTATGCTTTGTCAGAGCATTATGAGACGTTTTATTCTTTTTTATATTATAATCAAATGCGTAATGTCTTATTCATATACCGTTTCGTTTGTCCAACGTATACTTTATCGCAGCTTTTACACGGGATTTCATATACAATATTCGATCTGTTAACAACCTTTAAGCTTACTAAAATTAACGCTATTTTTCAAATTGTTATAAAACACAGGTGTTACATTATATTTTTTCAACGTTTTTTTCAGCTTAACATCACAATTATTAACAAACGGCACTATTACGTAGACAGTATTTTCGGTTTCCGGCTTTTCTTTTGGAATATTACTTTCATAAAAACGAAGTCTTTTTTTGATATAACAATCGATGAATTTTTCCGGGTACAAATTGTTCTTAAGAGTTGATATCAACCAACAAAAACCTAGTATGGTACTATGGCGACCCTCGCCTATTTTACTATCTATTCCATTCTTTTAATTGTTTTGTACATGTAAAATCATTTTTAATAATATGTAACACTCAGTACATATAACTTCTGTTTTTCTTCAACTTGTAAATATTCTAACGAACTGTCTTTCTACTAAGAGCATGTTAACAGTTTCTTTTCTGGATCTGACTGTCTGCCTTTCGAGGGTATCTACATCTAACCCACATAAAGTATCCTAAAACTTTCATACTAACAAAAACCGATCGACAGAAAATTTTGAGAACGAAAGTCGAAGGTTCCTTCGTTCAAGAGCTGTACCCTGAACCCTGTACCCACTTTTCGCTTCGCTACATAATTTCTGCACTCTCAAAAACCAGTCTCTTTCGGCCATTCTTGGTATTAGCATCTACCGACCTTTCTCTATTCATTTCTGTAAAATAAATTCTCTACCTTTCCCTTCAATAGCTTTCTTTATAGTCTGTGATCATCCAATCCAAAACAGATACCGCCTGCACTAATATTGAATTTTGTCAATACGTGCACCTACTTTATAGTAACGGGCATGGTAACTTTCCTAAGATATTTCTCTCCGTGTATAAGTGACGAATAAAAATACTGAAAAGGAACGAATACGCATATAAAAACATTGTTCTTAATTATTGACTGATTCTATGGTATTACAAATTATATAACGACCAATCCGTAATTGGGTAGCGTAAATAAACATATTCACAAATTCCATAGAACATCACAACACGCAAATACTCTAAGTACCAATATTTTTGAATTTTAATTTTTTTTTCGTTTACTGACAGACATAATTCAAATGTCCTAATATTCAATAGACACCTTTATGGTTTTAAGAGATCTTTATATGAGAAGATATTAGCCGACTAAACCTGAGCAAGTTGACATCAAAGCAGTTGTCTTGCGGAGCATCAGTCGTTTTGATAAATTTGTAGAACTTGACATTATTTATCAAATTATTATGAATATTCATTTTTTAATTTAATCCCACTACAAACTCTCTCAAATTAATGAGGGAAAAATTTTGTTGCTGTTATCACACCCTCACCGGGAATCGAACCCAGGATCATTGGCTTTACGCACCAATGTTAATTTGAGGGAGTTTGTAATAAGATTAAATTAAGAAATCAATTTTCACATTAATTTGATATCAACCCCTATTTAATGTCAAATATATATGTAGTATGTATATAGTTACTTTAGTTCGACCTAATAAGTACGGTTTGTCGTTGTTCCTATTGTCACCTCTCATAGCTTAGTGGTCAGAGTATTGGTGTATAAAGCCAAAGGTCCGGGGTTCGATTCCCGGCGAGGGTGTGACAACAGCAACAAAATTTTTCCCTCATTAATTTGAGGGAGTTTGTAGTGGGATTAAATTAAAAATGAATTTTCACATTAATTTGATATCAACTCCTATTAAATGTCAAATATATATATAGTAATTATTTATTAATTTAATTTACGTGTTACGTGTTTGTCACGTATATAAGCTGCACCATAGATTCGGCCCTTGCCTACTACTTTGAAATAATGCAATTAGCAGCAAATATCAGTAGTTTGCTTTTACCTACTATCCATCCCATAATATTTTATTACACTTGTTAATATATAATAGGTTAGGTGAGGATCGGATTAGGTTACTTTATCTTCTTTTTCAGTATTCCATTTTTCATTTTTTTTAGTGTTATGCAAGGTAAAACCCATCCACTTTTTCCTCTCCGACCGCGATTCCCATGATCTATACAATTAATGTTGAAAAGGTTTATATACCATTAAGGAAAGAGCTATATTTCCATATGTCGGTCTCTTTGACCCGTCGAGATTTTAGATTGTGCTGATTTTGAGGGAACTCCTTGGGTAAGGTTTTCTTTACAAAATAGATTTACACATTCAATGTGGTTTAACCACTACTAAGAGCTTCTGCTTATTTAAGTAAGGACTTTCAGTTAATTCGGTTCTGTTACTTTTAGAGACAGTTGCCAACAAGTGCATTTTCTAAGAGAAGATTAGAAAAGTCAGTTAAAGCACCGTCGTTTTAATTAGTAGGTAGGTAGTTATGAAACATAGCTCGAGTTGAAGGAATAACAAAGGAAAGAAAATAAAATTGCTACCGTCAAAAATTTCCGTTTAAGTACGTGTTGTTGCCAGCTTTCTTTTGTAATAAGTAATTTCTCTTCCTGTTTGCCTCTTTATTTATGATCATCGGCTCTCACGATCGCGAGAATTTATGGTCGCACAGATAATGCTGCATCTTATTTTTCAACAGCTTGGCAACTTCGCTTTAATTTCTCAAAGGAGAACAGTAAACGAAACAGGGGCGGGACAGTGTAAAAGGTATTTCAGAAAAAAACTGCTGCCTCCTTTCTGGAACGAATTCTTCACTGCAGTTATTCAAGCTAGAGTAGTTAATCTTTTAATAAATAATTGGAAATATTAATCTGCTTCATATTTTTTTTATACTTAATTCAACTGGAAACAATACCAATAATTAATCTTGAACGTCTCTTTTATTCTCTTCGAGAGAAGAATATTTACGTAAATAGTACGCCTAATTTGAAAATTGTGTACTTTATAAATTATGCAGCAAAAGTGCTTATTACATTATCTTGTTCCCTCTTTTTGCCCCGGAAAATCTCGTAAATTGCTAAAATAAGACGTTGTGAAGGTTGGGCGGAGATAATATCATCGGTTATTTTAAGTGAATTAGGAATACATGAAATCCATGAAAACGAAAATTTCAAAAAACTAGAGACAACATCTGACCTTTTATACTCAGTCGAGAAAGCGAAAAAATGTTCTTCAACATCACTTCTTCCTATCTCAAGTCAATCTTCGCATTTCTCAAAAACTACAGCAACACAAACACTCAATTCTACCTGTTTGCGACCAGTAATCCAATCTAGATCTATCTCTGCTCCTCCTTTCTCCTGTTTTTGCTTTTAACATTTCTTTTCTAATACTTCCTCATTTATAATCTTTTGTATCCACGATCCTCTTATAACACCACATTTCAAAATTTTTCTTTTCTGCACGTTTCACATCCAAACAGACACTTCTGCTGATAATCATTTTAGCATTTCTAAATTAACTAATCTCTAGTACAAAAGCGGTACTGTGGTTTTGTTTATTTTACATTTCTAGCGCTTTTTGTATCCTGAGTTATCCTATGTAATTTTTCATGATATATAGGTAGCTGGTGTTATAAATAACGGTTTATGATTTCTGAATGAACAAAAAACAAATTTGACAACAGTATTTATATACAGGGTGTCTAACGGTGACCACCCATTAGAATATTTCGGAAACTACTTCGCTTTAAAATTTAAAAATTTGTACAATTGGGTTCACTGATTAAATATAATTTAATAAATATAATTAAATATCCGCCGCAAAATAACCGCTAACGAAAATATCCGCATAAAAAATATTCGCAAACAAATTACCAAAAAAACGTCAACAGTACAGATATAGGGCATTTGTACACAGAAGATTATTCATAAACATATTAATTTATTTGACTTCAACATCAACCTTCATACATCACAATATCACAACGCTTCAACTGTCATAAATTAAATTCGGTAATTTTTTACATTAGTTGACAGACGAGTTGAGACAAAGTTTAGTCAGGTAGGTAGTACTCACCAAGTAGAGTCGTGTGGTAGTATATACTAGAATTTTGTTTATTATTTATTTAGAAAGCAATGTGGCTGAGATACAGGCTCTTAACGTTTTCTTAGTAGGTGAAAAAAACCTTATTGAATGGAATTAACAACAAAACTTAGAAAATACCACAAATGGCGCCGGTAAACGCCATCTGTAATACGATGCTGCATTTTAGGATTACGTATGCAAGGTCCATTTAAATATATGGATATCCACTTGATGAAACGAATCCCGGCGTAGCTAACCTCAACGTGATAGGCACGTTACCATAATCGAATAAAATAATTTGAAGTGGTCTGTATTTTGTCGAAACTGCCAGACGCGGATCGCGATTTCGATCTTTTTGGATCTCATTGTTGGAGCATACGTCATCCTAAAATGTGGCATCGTACTACAGATGGCGTTTACCGCACCATTTGTGGTATTTTCTAAAACGCGATGTTAAAACAGCAGGTAAATGTTGGTCTGTGTTCTGTCGGAGCTGTCTGCGACGCGCTGATGAGATCGAAAAAGATCGAAATCGCGATCCGCGTCTGGAAATTTCGACAGAGTACAGACCACTTCGAATTATTTTATTCAACAACGAAACTATTTAACACAGTGCGCTATCGGTTATTTCGTCCACGGATCTTTTTGTCCGCAGTTATTTTGTCGCGGATATTTTGTCCACGGATATTTACGCGCAGCACCGTACAGTTGCGTTATTGGATACGTTACCTTTAATTAAAATAACCTATATATGTAACTGATGGATTCGAACTGTAGAGGTTCCATGCTATCAACGAATGCTCGATCAGTAGAAACTTTCAAACATTTTAATAACTTCTTCAGCTTCAATTTTAGTAGTGGGAGACACCATAGGAATGTATTCAATTTCATCTTCATAAAAACGTTTTTCTATTAAATGACTAGGAAAAAGCCGATTATCGTTTTGTATGCGTGTTAAAGTGAAAACTCGATTGCGAGTTCCAAAAAGAACAATTGTAAAACCAGATCGTNAAAGATCGAAATCGCGATCCGCGTCTGGAAATTTCGACAGAGTACAGACCACTTCGAATTATTTTATTCAACAACGAAACTATTTAACACAGTGCGCTATCGGTTATTTCGTCCACGGATCTTTTTGTCCGCAGTTATTTTGTCGCGGATATTTTGTCCACGGATATTTACGCGCAGCACCGTACAGTTGCGTTATTGGATACGTTACCTTTAATTAAAATAACCTATATATGTAACTGATGGATTCGAACTGTAGAGGTTCCCAGTGTCATTAGCTCATCCTCTTACAGCGCCCATAAATAATTGTCTATGATATTATCACATATCATTCGTTATAATATAATATAATAATATGTAATTCTTTAATTATCTCGAAATTATGTCTGCATAACTTTGAAAACGCGTAACTCAAACGCAACTGCATTTGCTATGGTTATATGGTTCCGGAATAAATTAAGTCGACTTTCCGAAACGCGAAAACGCTACACGAAGTATATGTGGAGGTACGGACAAATGACAAGTGTTCCGTATGGTGATGATGAAAACAGACATTATGTGGGGTCATATGAAGAGCAAAAGAATTACACCTTAGGTGTGGAAACGCGTTTGAAGATTTCTAACATTTCTGTATGGAATTTTGGGTTTAAGTATTTTAATTGGTCCAGTTCCGCAGAACTCTATTTGATTTTCATGAAAATATCTGTGTTTTTATTTATTTTGTGTGGATATTCAACTGTGTTGCATTTTTTGCAATTATGTGATCAAAAAATAAACAATTACCGTAGAATTCCCAGGCAATCAATATATAATAGCCTCTACTTTCCATCGATGGATTTCGCGAGAATGTGAAGTGGGTTCAGGGAAATTGCTCGTAACAAACCTGCTTTGAATATGCAACTCGTAGATCGTCAAGTTTAATTTCAAGTTTTCGCAGATGCGGGAGATTGCAACTGGACTTGATCGGCAGATAAATTGTTCTGCCAATCGATCTCGAAATTGCCTTTAAATGAATTGCCTCCAAAAGCGCACGCGGTGAGGCTTTAGTGAAACGAGCTGTTAATGTTTCCTCACGAACTTTAAGCGGTCCATGGTACGATGCGATGTTCTTTTCTAAACATCAACTGCCTTCTAAATTACCTGTCAATTACTTTTGGAAAGCTAAAGTTTAAAGTGTCAATCTCAAAATTATTCATTTTGTAAATTTAAAGAGAACTCTTATGCTTTTTATGTGAAAGGCACGAAGAAAGTGGAACAAAGAATTATGGCCTAGGTGTTATAAACTTTTCTTTTTAATTGAATATTAAACCCAAAATAAACCTGGAAGATAAATGTACTTTTCCGCCAACTTTCTTTGGAAATAATACTCTCTCCGTAAATTATTTGACAACGTTCGGAACTTTAGAACAGACCATCCCTTATTACTTAAATATTCGATTATAATTAGTCAAATAGCCACCATTTTATACAAAATATGGTATAACAAACTAAAACTATTAATTATAGGGACAATTTAAGTACACAGATGAAATTAAATATTCATCTCATCTTCATCTACTATTACATGACAGTTCCTTATTGATTTTTTCAATGATTCTAGTATTTGTTTTATTTCTTCTCTGCTCGCTTGAGGTTTAATTCATACATGACACAATTTAAACATAGTTTCACGATTTTTGTCTTTTTGGTGGTAGAGAAGTAATGATTTTTCGAAATTTAAAACACCATGTGACGCGTTCAGTACTTAAAGCTATTCTGCTTAAAGGAAGGAAAGCCCCTTGTTGGGTGATTTCAAATAGGAAAACTAGAGGGTATCCGGTATAGTCGAAATTAATGTACGAAATGGGTAATAACAAAAAGTTGGAAACAGACAATATGGTGCGATGCAATTTCAGAAACTTCCTTTGGCCAGTCAGTGAAAATCACCGCGGCTTACGATACTATAACTTAGCAAAACAGTACAAATAAAGTTAAATTGAAATAGATTTGATGGTATGCATAAAATGAAATAGATTCTACTGTGTCTAGAAAAAGAATTTTCTTCGAAGTACATACTTTTACAGTGAGGAATATAGTTACTTCCAATCAGGAAAACTATAAACGTTTGGTTTCATAAAAGTTTTTTGCAAAATTGGAATGGAAATAACCGCGAGAATACAACTTACTACTTTTAATATAAATAATAAAATGTTTAACAATTAACAAAATCAGTACGAAGAACTATTTGATTCGGATATTGATTGGTGATACGTGAAATTATTAACCGGCTGACAGCATCGCCTAACACACTTCTTTCAATTCTATTATCCATCATGAAAAATGTACTTACCTATATCATATTTTCCAAATAAATACATATAATGTGATCTGTTGGATTGAATGAATTAATACCAAATAAAACAACAAGTTGTGTTTCTCTGTAAAAGTAATTATTATTTTATTTTATTTTGCCTATTTACAAACGTGCAACTTTATCTTACCTGTTAAAGAAACGACATTGAGTGCCAATTATTACAGGTGTCAATAATACTTAGTTTTCAACAATTATTCCTAACCCAAAATATTTTCACAATCATTCCAAACTTTATAAAGCATGTGATTTATCTTGCCGACGTTCATTAAAAACACGATAAAATTTAAACTAAAGAATAAATTCATTATATCGCCCCCCCTACGAAGAGCAAATGATTGTGGTGCTGACGCTGTAAGCAGGTACCAATTTTGTTATGTGAAACAAATTAGATTCTTGTTTTCTATGACCTGTGTCTATTTCATATATTGATGTAGATATTTTCTTCAATATCTGGTATGGACCAATTTGTAGTTCATCCAATTTATTTCGATTCAATCTGTTTCTGTTTTTAACGTAGACCCAATCTCCTATATTAAAATCGTATTTCTTTCTATTTTTATTAAAAACTTTTTCGTTGTACTTATGAGATGGAATAGATTTTTCAAATTCTAATTTTCGATCTCCTTCCAAATTGAATTCCATATTGTTTTTTAATTCCACAGGCAGTATTCGAACATCCGCCCCTTCTATTAAATATCTTAGTGCAAATCCTGTCGATGTATGCTCAACTTCGTTGTATATTTTGGTGCACTCCTGAGCGGTCGTCGTCCATGCCGTTTTTCTTTTCTTTATGTTGATTGATCTTGCATCTAATATTGTTAACCAACGTCTGATTTAGTCTTTCGTTGAGTCCGTTAAAAAAAGCTGAATTCACAGCTGTAAAGACTGTTGGTATATTTTTATCTTTCAAAAAAATTTTGAACTCTGGAATTTATTCCAGATATTGATCCGACAAAATCATACCAATTTCGTTCATGTCTGGAGTTTTTTTAACAATTTAATGAAATCTGATGCACTTTGGGTTTTAGACGTTAAAATATACCTATACATAGGTATCTGGTAAAATGATCGACCAATAGATGGATGTATTTTTTCGTTTATCTTCTCCCTCCAGAACCACCTATAGTGTCTATTGAGACTATCTCAAACGAGCTGGTAGCTGGACCTAATTGAGACATCATACCAAAATTCCCCTTCCTTCTTGACTTGTTTCACAATTCTTGCATATTTCTTGTGTGTTTTTTGATAAATTTTTAGGTGTATAAAATTTACTTATGTTATTCTACATATATGTCTAACTCCAATATGACAGTACTTTATATGGATTTATTTTATAAAATTGATACTATATTTTTCCGTTAATATTATTTTCTTGTTTATCCTGATTTTTTATTAATATAATCCGTTTTCTCATCCCTTTTGGTTTTAATTTCTTCATTTCTCTTTTGATTTTTTTTATTTCTTCTATGTTAATGAAATTCACAACCTTTAATACATCAAGTGTATTCTCATTTGGATTTAACACAGGATTCCTGCTTAGGCAGCCTGCTTCAAGTTTGGTTTTTCCAGGAGAATATTCTATTGAAAAATCGTATTGCGATAAATAAAAAGTCATTTCACCCAAATCTTCATCTGTACGCGCTGTTGAATTAAGACTCTCCAATGGTTTATGATCCGTGTATACTATAAACTTTTTACCTATTAACCAAAATTGCCACTATTTCACAGCTTTCTTAATTGCCAAACATTTCCGGTAAATACCTTTTTTCTTCTTCTGCGCTTCACTGAGCTTTTTTGAGAAGTAAGCAACCGGTTTTTTTTCACCACACACTTGTGGTTGTTTGAGAATGGCTCCGACCCCTCTTATACTTGCGTCAATATATATGTGAATAGGTAGATCAGGATCAAATATTTCTCAGATCGGTTTAGTACACTACAGTTTTTTTATCTTTTCAAACTATTCCTGATATTCCTTGTTCCAATCAAGTTCTTGTCGTTTTCGTAGCAAGATATGTAACGGATCGAGTGTAACTGCCGCATTCGGTATATATTCGTGATAGAAGTTAATTTTTCCTAATAATTGCCTCACATTGTTTGTGTTTTAGGAGCTGGAAAATTTTTAATAGATATCAAATTATCTTTCAAAGGCTGCACTGTGTTGTTTTCAATTACGTGACCTAGGTATTTTACTCATGGTGATGGGAATTTACACTTTGTAAATTTTAGTTTAAAGCCTGCTTTTGTTATAGCAGTGATAATTAGAGTTAAATGATTTATATGTTCTTCAAACGATTTAGAAAATACCACAATATCGTCAATGTAATTTACAGCAAAATTCGTTAGATTATTCTTCCTAATTATGCTACTCAATATTCGTTGAAATATTGCTGGTTCTGTTTTAAGTTGAACTGTCTGTGATTCTTAAAAGGTATTGACCAGAAAGCCGAATTGATATCCACAGTTGAGAAGAACTTGCAATTACTTGTTTTTACCATTAGATATTCTATTCTTGGAAATGGCTGTGACTGCGGTATTATAAGTTTATCCAGATCTCCAAAATCTGTGCACAATCTGGATTTTTTGTCTTCGTCTCTTTTGTAGGCAAGCATTACTGGTGCAGCAAACGGGCTGTAGGACTCCTCTATTAATTTATTTTCTCATAATTTATAATTTATATCGAGCACCTGTACGACCTTTTGCTACAAAATTAATCCGAAGATAGCTCAATATGCTCTTCATAATTAGTCACAGTCCCAATAGCGTATTTGTCTTTTTCAAATATAGATTTTTGTGACAGTACTAAATCCTATATTAATGATTTTTGTTTTTCATTCAAGTGATCAATTTCCACATTAAAATTATCTACTTTTATATTCTCATTGAAATTAACTAAAAATTTATTTGAAGAATATATACTATTTTTATTAAANCAATTAGAAAGTCATTAGAAAAAGATTTAATATCCATAACAAAAATATTCATAATTTTTTCTAAATTAAAAATTTTTATTTTTACTTTGATCATTCTAATGGTTTTTCCTACACCATTGGTTGTTTTTATTCCGGGTATGAAGTTTGACTTATTCTTGAATTTCACTAATTTTACATTTATTAAGGTTATATTTGACGATGGATCATAAATGCCCATGATCTCCAATTTATCCCCCAATTTTAGATTAACTTAAATGGTGGGCTTACTAACTTTTTTGGATTTTCCTCTGAAAAGTCACACTCCAATATGGCATTGTTTATTATTGTTGAGTCATCCTGATCTTCTTTAGTTTTGAACCAGCATTTTTCTTCTGAATGAAAACGTATTCCTTTTTTTAATTTTTCACAAATACCACATAGTTGAGTCTGCTTTTTTTCAAAATTCTTTTTTTTCCATAATTAAATGCTCCAATTTTCCAAGTTCATTAAAGAGATCTTGCGTCTCTTGTATTTCTTCTCTATCGATCTTATACATTATGAAATCTGGCAGTCCTACTGCAATGATATCAGCTAACGTTTCCTGGTCTATAGTACTCCTCAATTCCAGCATGAGTCTTTCTTTTTTTATAGCATAATCTAAGAGAGATCCTATTTTGTATTTAAAATTTAAAGCGTACTTACTAGCAGACCAACCTTTGTTTATAAATGTTTCACAGACGTTCTTCTTCAAGTATTCCATTCTGAGTTTAAAGTTAAACTGTTTCTGTGTTATTCACTTTTGTGTTTGAAACTTCTTCATAAAATTCATCTTCAAAAATCATATTACCTACCTCATCCAAGTATGCTTCTCTTAATTCTTGTGTTAAAGGAATCTAAACACTTCTTGTTTGATGCTTCTTTTTAAAAGTTTTTCTTATAGTTCCATAACTTTTTGTTTCTACTAAAACTTTATGCTGTGATGCATTATCTAAATGTTCAGGCATCAGAAATATTTTATCATCCTCTGTGATGATTGACGTTATGGCAATATAACTTAATTTACCATCTTCAGTAGGCTTTACCTTGAACACCAATTTTAACTTCATTTCCATCCTATAATTGTTCTTGTTGCCAATATCAATAATGTCGTTTTATAATGTTATCTGTTGGGTTGAATGAATTAACACCAAATAAAACAACAAGTTTCTATGATGGTTTTGACTTTCGAGTGTCCCCGTCTAACTCGCACATTAACAAGGATCTTTCGCTTTGCTCCTCCAGAAAACGTTCACCGTAATAACATAGACAATAACATCCTGCTTCATTCCAAAATAACGGAATCTTTCCTGTTTTGTTACAAAGTGTCATAATGTCAACTGAACTCCAACTATCTATTAAAGATTTACGGTAATGCGACTATTAGTAGATTTCTGCTCACTGCGTCCTTGTAATGCTGCGTTTAATAAACGTTGCTTTTCAAATAATAGAGATTTATGGTTCCTAATAACTATCCTCAACCCAAATTTATTTCCAAAAAAGGCCGTTAGGAATATCAGTTCAAATATTAGACTCTTTATAAAACTTATTTGTTAAACATTCATTTATAAAACATTTATTTAGTACAGAATCCGGTAAATCAAGGCAGTTACACGCAAATAAATAAAGACACAGAAAAGACACTTCATAGTCTTTTACATGGGTAATTGACTCCTTAAGCTCTTGCAGGTTTGTGAAACAATGTTTGGCAAGTTGTATCTTTAAGTGCCCCCAAAAAAAATCACAACGCGATAAACCGGCGAGCTTGGCAGCCTGGCGATTTTTCCTCGCAAAGAGAGAATACGACCAGTAAACAACTCTCAGAATTGCTAGTGAACGTTAAGTGTGAACTGTGGAGCTTGTTGGAACTAGACTTCCCTCTTTTCGTAGCCCCCAAGTATCTGGTTTAACTTATATTAGGTCAATACAAGGTTCCGCTCACGTAACAATAGCGATTCGATTTAATCGATACTGTTAACTCATCTTCTTTAAAAAAGTAAGGACCCCATACGGTGCAAAACCAAAACTACATTGCTGTGGGGCAATTCAAATAAATAATGTATATTAAAACGAATGAACATATGTATACATAATAGGTACTTATTCATACAATCCCTATCTAACTTTTGATGCTTCAGATATTCGAGACTGAGATTTCTTGACAGAAGACAATAAATCACGATCATATTAAGAATACTACAAGAGCAAGACAAGACTTGAATCTTCATTATTTTTTAATGACAACAGCAATATTGAGAAAGCATTGTTTTATGTCTTTTTGGGGGAGCCCTCCTCGGTATGGATCAAAGGTTGAAATTTGTATGGTGAATATATTTGATCGTATACAATAGATGACTTCCGAAAATAAAGCTAAAGGTGGATCTTAAACCGTTTAACTGGGAACTATGTGGGAACAATGATAGCTAAGGTCGAATTTCGCTTATGAGCCCTATACGTCAGTGATTGTTAACTAAGATTAATTTTGTAGAAACGATAAATAGTGAAAATCAGCCATATGGTAAACTGAGAATACGAGGAAATTAAGATAGGGGATTTGAATTAATATCTCAATAAGTATAAATTATATGGCGCGTTCAAATGTCAGTCGTTTAGGCCACGTCTGGCTGAAACGTCATTTATCAAAATCTCCTTTTGCCAGATGATATAAGCATTAATATAAATAAAAACTTCACGTCGATTGCTTTTGACAAATGGTTGTCGAGTTTTCTTGCGAATGTGCGTCGCCATTAATAACACGTTTAATTCGAGCGTTTTAGTTGCGCATTACCGGAGCGAAAAAGGAAACAAATGACGACCATTTGTAATTAGAACGCGATGCTTTTGTCTGTAGTAAGTGCAGTTCAATGACAGATACGGCTCAGCGCTTTTAGAAATATCGGCGAGCGATTTGCTTCATTGTATTCTGCTTGCGGTCTTATCTCACTAATGATAAAAGTCGTTTTGTAAATTCAAAATTACCCAAGAGATTTATGCGTATAGGTGTATATATATTAGCTCTTACAATAGTTCTTTATCAATTTCGAACCATCTACGTTTCCTGCTACTTAGCATCATTTCATTTTTAAACGTCGAAAGAATGCACTCTGTTTATGTGGAGAACGTGCGGTCATCCACGAGAGGCAACGCTATACACACTTGATTGACTCAAGCGGTTCATACCTGTTTAGGTAGATGATCATAATTTCATACTGGTTAAATATTTCTATTTAATTTCGTACTACTAACATATAAACGAGACACATACTTCCCTAACTTCCCATACAGACGAATGAAAACATTTAACAGATCTTAAGAATAGAAGAAAACATAAAGAACCATAAAAAAATCGCATATTGTATGCCACCATAATGCATTAAGTTTAAGTGCAAAAATTAAAGCACTAGTACGTTTTTATAAATAATAAAAAATAAAATAAATACAAAACAACAAAAAAGAACATCGATTTCCCTACTGAAATAATGAACAGCGTAATCTACAACTTATTTTACTGATGAAGGACAAAAGTCAACCAGTCAATTCCGCTTAAATGTTTAGATTTTTAAAACAATTAGCGTTCGAAATCGTGAAACATATAAGGTAGCATTTCAAATAACTGAAAACGATTCTTATGTGGATGATTTATTAACCGGTTTTGACTAAATAGACAAATCGCTAGGATTAATAAAAAAGGAAAGAATCCACACAGAACGTAAGTAAACCGCAAGATATTAGCAATAATAAAACATTAGACATTCCTGGGAGTCCTGAGCACATCTTTCAGTATGACGGAAATAATGACGATTTCAGTAATTTTCAAATAACGAAAAGGACTATTTTATACTCGGCAGTGAAAATTAATGACCCTTTAGGACTGTTATCGCTTTTGTAATTATGGGTAAATTAAAAATACTAGACTTTTGGCAATCTAAATTATCGTGGGATGAATCAATACTTTGTATTATATTTTGTCTATAGTAAGTGCTAAGTGTATGTGCTAAGATTCAGCGATCGATTGTAGTATATTAATAATATTTCTCTGCCTAGTCCCTATGTAGGTAATGTGGTTCTGTAGCTCTTGCCCAATAAACAATGAGTGGAATATTAATTAAGTTTGAATATAAACAGTTACAATTATTGGTGTGACTCTACTATCACGTTATCTTGGTTATCAAAGTCACCTTCGAATTCGCCGCCAATTGGATCCCTGAAATTCAAAGATTATATATTACAATATACCAAATAATAATAAATCAATCAAAGAAAATTTAAATAAAATAGGCATATCGTGGCCTTGCTCGCCACATTTCGGTGGCTTTTTGAAGACTGGAGTAAAATCTGTGAAATATCGCTTGGTAGGAATCGCGGGAAAGGTTTATTGACGTATGAGATGTACTACACATTACTGACACAAATCGAAACCGCACTTAATTCACGCCTGTTATTAATCTTATCAAACGATCCAAACGACCTTGAACCTTTAAAACTCTCGCACTCCTTGATTAGCTGCAAGCTCACAACTATACGTGAACTAGAAACAAATGAAAATCGTCATTCCCAATTCGCAGACATATAGAAAATACGACAATTCTGCATGATGGTACTACTGAATGAGAAAACGCATAATAACTAGGGAGAACCATAAAAGTGTATCCCAGGAACTATGAGACTTGAGGTATTAAAAGTTTGCGCTCTTCCTTTAGATTCTGTGTGATGTTTGTGAGTGTTAGAAAATACCACAAATGGCGCGGTAAACGTCATCTGTAGCACGATGCTACATTTTACGATTACGTATGCTCCAACAAGGTCCATTTAAATATATGTATATCTACTTGCTGAAATGAATCCCGGCGTAGCTAACCTCAACGTGATAGGCACGTTACCACAATCGAATAAAATAATTCGAAGTGATCTGTATTCTGTCGAAACTGCCAGACGCGGATCGCGATTTCGATCCTTTTGGATCTCATCAGCGCGTCGCAGAAAGCTCCGACAGAACCCAGACCAACTTTTACCTGCTGTCTTAACAGCGCGTTTTAGAAAATATCACAAATTGCGCGGTAAACGTCATCTGTAGTATGAGTGGAGGTACGTGTCCAACCAGTCTTAGGACTGATGACCTTATGATGATGATGATGACAATTAAATTAGTTTTGACAGATTTTATTTGTCTTCAAAGGGGTGGCTTACTAAGCTACGTTTAATACTTTACAGAATTTGCAGAATGTTTTAGGAACATAAAATGCCCTCATAAACTTTATTTGGAGATTGCGTTTAGGTGCATTTACTTCTTTTATTATTCGGTCACGTAGCTGTCCCAGCAGAGAATTTAGATAACCCAAATTCTCGAGATGCTTATTACTCATTGTGGCAGCCCCCTTACGGTATCGGTCAAATTGTAAATATGTAAAAGTAGTCAAGTAAGAAAGTCAGTCATAAGTTATATTATATTGTATGTTTTGGATTACCTAAAAGTAATTGTAAATTCTTTGACGAGGTATGAACTGATATTGGACTGAACTTATTGAGTACACTGAATAAACCATGTCTGGTTGTTAGATAGAAAGCGATTTTAAAGTAGTTTGTTTTACCTATTATTTGACATTCTAGTTTAGCTGTATTTTTAATAAGTATATTTTTTCCACTTTATTTTCCGAATACTATTGTCTACTATTTTTAATTCGAATCCGTTTAAGCACCGTAAATTTGCTTTGTAATGGTAAATCTTGAATTTAAAATGTTAATGAATTGTCCAAAACAATAATCACACATTTTTATCTAATGAGCAAGTAAGAAACACGATATATGAAATGTATCGTTTGACAATTTGAAACAGACACTAATGTAACCTAATTTGACATTAACAAAATTGTTGTATTTTTTATATACAGTCCTACAAAATTTACTTCAAAAAACTTTTGTTATATATTCAAATGCTGTTGTCTATTGAGTAAGTATGAAACACAATAGCTGAGATTGTCATTAATCGGAAGTTTACAAAATTATTGTAACTTTCGTGTTATGCAACTCCACAAAAAGGGAAAAATTCTCTACAAAAATGTTTTGTTACATATTGGTAATTATTTATCCGTGACTCCAAAATCCTGACCACTACAGTCCAGAGAGCGCCATAAGCCTGATAATTAAAATCCCAACAAGTTAAAGTTCCGACAAGATAAAATACCGAAACGGCTAAATATTGGAAATAAAACTAACATATTTTAGTTTAGGTTAAGTTAGGTTTAGTTACGTTACTTTACAAGAATTAGTTTCTCATTTCCACCTTATAAAACGCCCCATCCATCCCTCAATCCTGATCTCAAACAAGTATGAATTGCTTTATAAGGAAATCTTAAATAATGGCGCTTTCTTCATCATTCGTTTATTTATTCGTTTATTAGACAATTCCTAATGAATTTTCAAAACTTATACATATTGCTTAAAATAAAAGAAAAAATTGTATTACAGAAATTAGTGAACACATAGATGTAACCACACCGTTCCTTACTTTATTCCCATCCATCACATTCAGTATTAATAATGAAAGGAATTTGTAGACTTATTTATAGTAACACAGACCCTCATTACCAAAGAAATTGTAATGACTTGTTCTTAACAATACGCTCGTTAATAGAAGCTTCTAGAGAAACTGTTTTAGCTAGCATTAGTATGCATTGAGATATTTTAGAACATTTCATGGTTTCAGTTGAATTCCATTTTAATTTTTCGTGAAATGCTTATGCATTCGTATATCTGAAAATGTGACGAAATGTTTCAATTTTGTAAAAAATGTTAGAATGTTAATATTGCGAACGTCCTTACAGTCATTGAGAATAGCAATTTCATCAGTTTTATCCACTACGAAGCATGTGCTCCTTTCTTTCCGAAACTTCATAGATTGTCACGTTGTGAGAATTTTGGACACCTAGGTAACTAAATACAACGAATGTTTAATAATAAAACATTATCAAACCACAACAAAACCTGCATATTTTTGTTGTATCTTGTTATTAGCAGCAGATTATCGTCTATTATTATTTATTGCTAACAACAGTATGGTCTAGATATTTTTTGCTTCCCAGTGCTATTCGTAATGGCTTCGTTTGATCTAGTTTAATCCTTTGCACGGAACTTGCAAATGTTATGATGTTTTTGTTCAACTCATTCCAAGCTAGGTTATTTAAGATAGTCACATTCACGTCTGTCGCCAATGCTACATCGAAAAGGCGTAACTCGCAACCAGGTCTTTAAATTATTGCTTTGTGACTCCAACACATATTATGGTTGAAAATAATGAGATCCCTTTAACATGTTAAAATATATAAAAGTTTAGAATAGACAATGATATTTGTTTGGTTTTTACTCACTATAAGCCTACAAATCATTACAACAACATTAATTAAAAATAATGTAGACCTTGCGCTATCCTCTGATTTATATCCTTACTACTACTTCCGTCCTGACTTATCTAAATAGGTCATTTCTTCTAATTTTTCGTCTCCTATCATTATATTCGCTTTTTCCCTATTTTCTTCTCTTGCATAGCAGTATTTTTGTTATACTTTTATTTATTTTCATACAGTTTTGTTTTGTCAATACCGCTTCCATTTTGTTTAAATATATCTTTAACTCCTCCTTGCTAGATGCTAATACTGCTATATCATCTGTGAATCTAAGCATGCTAATTTTTTGCCTCTGTATATCTATCCCTACAGTTTTATTGTCCTTAATGATGTTCATCACTTCTTCGATGTATAGATTAAAAAGTAGTGATGACAGGGTGCATCCCTGTTTGACTTCCTCCTAATATTTACTTCTCTACATTGCAGCCCCATCTCTATAACTGCCTGTTGCTCTTTATACAAACTAAGTATCACTCTTCTATCTTTGTAACTCATCTCTACATTTCAGTATTTCTAACATTTTCTCCCATTTAACATTGTCAGAAGCAGATAAACATACGATCTCTAACCTCTTGTCCTGCATGTTTTAGAATTTCCCTCTGTATCCCATCTACACCCGGTGCCTTATTATTCTTTATGTTTCTTAATGCTACATCTAACTCTTCTTTCATTATGGGATAACCTAGCTCATCTATCTCCACACTATCTTCATTCTCTAATATATATCCTAACTAAGGGCCTGCATATAGGTTCTCTAAATATTCTTTCTACCTATCTGCTTTTTCCTCATTTGAAAACATAAAAATATTGGAACTTCGAGGATATTTCCGGTTGCATAATTTTCCGTCTATTTTTGGGGTCAGAAATATTCATTCCCCCTTAATAAAAGTGTCTTGACCTATAAATGTCATGGAAGGTGAAGGACAGCGTGACTTCCAAAGTCACCAGCTAATTTCAACTTTGAAAACAACTGCTTTCATGACAAAAGGAAAGGGCGTAAACGTCTGTTTAAGTTGATCCATCAAAAGAAATGGGAAACATAAATGAAAACTAGTAGAGCGGCAATACTTGAAAGTGAGGATGCAATCGGGGAATAAGGGAGCTGTTGCTCCGTTTTGTGAAGACCAAGAGGGGGCACAGGCATAAACAGTAAGTGTATGAATATATATGCAGAGGTGGTTAAAATTAGCAAACCGATAAGGGGAATAGCGATTACGACAGGCAGGTGCGATAGCCGACCTAATTCAGCAGGATTAATTTGAAATCATTTTTCGATTTTTGTTTGACAACAGCAACAAAAGTTGTGAGGAAGTTTGTAGTGGATAAAAAAAAATAAACAAAATCGAAAATGATTTCAAATTATGATAATATTGCATATTAACCACTATTAGTAACTAACAATGTCATAGGGTTTCATATATTCAGTT
>NW_020438947.1:396225-424052 GCF_000699045.2 Agrilus planipennis
AAGGTAGGGCGGAAGGCCCTCTTCAGCCTGCTTTCAGGAATCGTGGGAATGGGTGGGTGGTGGTTCGGGTGAGAAAGATGAGACGGACGAAATGAAGACAGATGAAAATAAAAAATATTATCTGTGGAATATTACTGCCTCAGCATTTTTCTAGGTGATCTAAGGAAACCACAGAAAAACCTGGACCAAGGCAGACGGACCCGAAATCGAACCGGCGTCCTCCCGAATGCTAAGCAATGGTCTAAACCTCTAGGCCATGCCGCTCGGTGAGAGAGAGCAAAACCTTAAGCGACCATACATGTAGGGGATTAGGACGGCTAGAGAAAGCTAAGAGAAGTCAAGGTCAACTAAAGCTACCCTACCGATATTTAGTTATACAGTTAAAGGCGAAGGATGTTCATAATTGCTCTGCAGTACCAATGCTGAATAATGATAGACATGTACTCCTGGTATCCTACGATACTGGGGAAAGACATCTCTGAAGCTTGTAGGCAGTCCTTAGTAATAAGGAAAATCTAGCGCTTTAGCTTAAACATCTATGACAGAGTTCGGAACTTAATAACGCGCGACATGAATTTCGACCCACCTAATATCAAAGAAATACAAGCCGTGATAAAGTGCTTCAAAATAAGAAAAGGCACTAAAATGGATGGGTAGAGATACTGAAAGTACCAGTGGAGAGACCGGAGATCTTTAACAAAACTTTTTCAGTGATTCCATACAGAGGGCATAATGTCGATGGAATCGAGAGGGACCACACTAGTATTGGTCTCCAAGGAGCAAAAAAGCGGAAGTTTCCGTCCAAACTGCCTCTTAAATACAATAAAAAGAAAACTGTATGAGAGAGTAAGAAACAAAACACTCAAATTTCCTAGACAATAAACAAAAATTCTCAACTACACACTACGGTATTATGAAAGGCCGATTGATGATACACGCTTTAATGTAGTTGCGAAATTGAACATAGGCTGTCAAGAGGGTCTGTACCGGATCGGGGTAGGTTATACGTGGCCTAAGAGACAGGAAACTTCTAGGAAATTTGATTAGGATTGCACAAAGCTTTCTGGAATAACCGTTGATGGTCAGACACTGGAGACGAACATGGAGAAACCACAGGCTACCAAAAGATGGTGAAAATGACAAAATCGATATAGAAATAGCGACAAGGAGAAGCAGATATTGGAACTTTATGAAGTCAGCACAAAAATGGAGTCAGCTGAAAAGAGGAAAAATAGACTGTTCACGACTTGGTTTTTCACAGGTCGTAGTTGCTTTAATAGTTACCTGAAACGCTTCGAACATGTTAAATATGACATTTATGTCCATTACTGCAAGGATGCCGACAGCGTGGAACATCTTCTGAAATGTCAGACGTGACAACGGGAAAAAGAAACAGCAAGTGAGTAGATCTGGGAAAAGATAATCACGTTTATACATTTATGTCGTGTATTATTATGCAGAAGTATATGCCACGTAATTAGACAGCGTTTCTGAAGAAATTAAGTGGTCTTCTCAAAAAGAAAGATACTACGAAAAATCTTTTTAAAATCTTTTTAAATATATCGATTTTTCCTTAACCTTTTAAAATATATATTATTATCACGAACAGCTTTAGTTGAGAGCAGTTTTCCGGTGAAAATTCTTAACATTGCCGTTAACGAGCTCAATAGCTATCAATTTAATGGGAACATTTTCCTAGTCGTCCTAATGAATTGAAATCCGTAAGTAACATTGCGTGATTCGTTGTAACAACAATTACTTAATGGAACTTAATCACTTAAGCTTGTGAAGGGGAACACTTCCTACAAAAAATGTCGATAGAATCTATTCTAATGTTAAACGTTTCCTGTTTGGCTCCAACAGTTGCGTGCGAGTCTTATGTGCTTTTGTTTCTTAGCCGCCTTTGAAAACATCGTGCAACATGTTACAAGAGATTTCTGATGGCGAATAAGGGCGTATAAAACCTTATCTGTACTACATCTATATTCATTTATAGGTATAATAACATAAAAAAAGAAAACTATTTAAATAATTATAATCGATAGTTAGTGCGCACAGCAGAAATCAATCGTAGAGGGTTATCGGCCTATTAAGCGAAGGCGGAGTTTTCATGTAGCCAAACACAGATATTCAACAACTTATCCGTTTTTGAATGCTTCATAAAGCCCTATTAAATATTAAAGTCATCATAGGGAAATGAGAACAATGAACTAAACTCTACCAGCCTTTCTAGACAGCATGTTTTTAACGTAACCATTATAATTAACCCGCACGTTCAGGAAGAAAACATGAATTTGTTAACTATACCAGGGTTATTTGGTAAGTTAATAGATTTGAAATGAAAAGTATATTATTTTCTGCTATCATAATCTAATTTTTAAGCGTAATATTTATTCAGCCCGACACACGAACTGAGTATTATTTCCGACAATATTTTTCCTCGAACTGTACAAAGTAAGTGTAACTGCTGACTCCACGAGGGTTATTTGGTAAGTCAGTAGATTTGAAATGAAAGACATATGATTTTCTGCTATGTTTTCCTTTTTATTTTTTAATATAACCTTCTTTCAGCTATATAGAAACACTTAACAATCCTAACAACAATTCAGTTTATTCCTAAGCTGCATAAAATAAACGTATACGTCTTCCTCACTGGATCAATTTTTCTTTTTATTGAGCCATCTTTTCATGTTTTAAAACAGAAAGGGGTCGTAACTTGCCAAATCAGAAAAATAGATGAGAAATAATTTTGAACTCTAATTCAACCAATTTTGAGTCAGTCAGCAAATGTGGCACCCATTTTGCTGATAATGCTCATGTAAGGTATTAAGATTATGCATTAAACAAATGTATACTATCTCAATTATTCAAGACACACTCGACAGCCTTCCAACGTAATATTACTGGTCTTATTGCCCATTTCATCAGTAGTAACTTCAGCTAGGCGTCCAGAAAGCCCAGCAATTTTTATGCCCTTTTATCTCAATTGAAATTCGGTAGATCACTTTTGAACCAGTGCAGTTTCTTAGTTTTCTTCGGTTTCCTTTATTTAAATCGAAAAATAATACCCTATCAGCTCACGAAATACACCGCTCAACGTCGAATAAAAACGTTTTCAGGATACGGTCATAATGAAGCGGTACCTCCACTATCTCATAATGAAACGAATTTGTATGTTTACTTATTAAACGCCTCCATCATGTCAAAGCGAGTTTAAATGTTTATTTTGAGATATAACTACTCCACCATGTTATACAACAACGATTTTAAGATGTATTTGTTTTGGATATATAACTACTTTAATATAATATTGAAAGTGAATCACATGATTTAGAATGACTAGTCAACAATTTAACTATAGTTAATTAATTACTAAAGTTGTGGAAATAATCAACAATTATCGGTGAGTTCACTCACAGAGCATTTCCATGTTCACCTGAATATCACAATTATTTAATTTTTGCTAGTTTTATTTGCATTTCATTGTTTTGGTCTCAATTCATCAAAGAGAATAGAATCTAAGTCCCTAAGCCGTGCCATTCTCACTATGTTTTGACGCTATTACGAAGCGTTTGAGCCGTTAGCGAAAATCCGTTTTACCTGATGGAGTGCTTAAAGCGCACGCAGTGCTTTTGTGGAGTGTTTGGGCCACACAATGTGTTAAAATCCATTTAACCGTTACTTTATTTTACCCCAGACTACTTTGCACCGCAAGGGGGCCATCCATAAATTACGTCCCTCGAATTTCATGATTTTTTGGCCCCTCCCCCGTCCTTGCCATAGCTGGTCACATTTGTGAGACTCTCCCCCTTCCTAGTGTGACGCCACATATTTTGCAACATTTATATCTAGAAATTATTGAATTAAAACAGCAGTTCCGAAATTAGTTTTATTTCTATTTAAATTGATTAATAAAATTAAAGAAATTAACAAAAAAAAAATCGAATACTTATATTAATTAAAGAAAACTTAATCATGTTGAGCCAATGGACTTTGATTTATAACTGGTATTATGCTAACTAGTGATGCTGACGACGAAGGAATTTTTGAAAAAAAAAAATTTTTAGATTCCACTTTGCTTTCAGTACCACTTGTCACTACTTTTCAAACTTTTCCATAAGTTATTAACTTCTTCTTGTACATTCTGTTTTTTTCTATCAGCATAAGCTGCACTGTAAGCTTCATATAATTTACGATAGAGATAAAGTAAATCACTCTTTTTGTTCATTTTAATTTCGTAAGTTAAAAACACAAAATACTGGAACTATAAAAACGACGTCGTTTAATTCGGGAAAATGAATTGTCTAATGAAATAGAAACAAAGTAATCACCGCTAGGCGGAGGCGCGTTTGGTGGCATTTATCAAAGAGCGCTTAGGTCGTCGACGCGTGTCGCGTAACATTAGTGGAGCGAGTGTCCGACAAAACAATTTGAATCTTATGTTTATTCAGATAGTTGCAAATGTTTTTAAGTTTTTTGTTAATATTGCAAAGTTCGTGTTGTAACAGGTAGATTATGAAAATTTTGAAATGTGACGTCACGAAATTTTGGACCCCTCCCATCCCCTTGTCACACAATGTCACACTTCGTCGACCCCCCTCTCCCCCTTAACGTGTGACGTAATTTATAGATGACCCCAAAGTACCTTTTTTTGTTGTTAATAGTTTAACACTCGTGACAGACACGAAGTGCTCTATAATAAAGGTTTGGGCACACATTGACGAGACGAGCACGGACTGAGTGCGGTACTGGTGTTGTAGTACGAGATACGTAGGTACATTTCTCGTTACGTAGACGTCGCAGTCACACTCTAACGAGCTACGTACGACTCTCGCGGCGGTTTACTCTTAACTCTTTAATAACAGACGAGCTTTAGTATGACCAAAGTTGGAAGTTTTCGAATTTTACAAATGCAGATTTAGCTATAATAGCGTTAGTCTTAAACGAATAGGAAAAACGTGGAAGAAGCAAAAATTTAATGAAAAGGGAAATTTGGGTTCATTGTGCCTGGAAAAGTAGATCGACAGAGGCTGAAGCTTTTTGACATCCATTTTAACTCTGTGATACTGCAAACAACAATATCTCAATAAAACTCAATAAAAAAATTAATTAATTATTATCATCAGAAGCATACTTACCTCAAAATAAAATAATATACAACGACGTTAGAATCATCTACAAAACTGTATTACAATCTGTGAACGTGCGACGAGCACCCGAAAAATTAAACAAATCTCGTTGAGCGATTGTTGAGAGTTGTCAAGACTCGTACGGCACCCATGGACGTTCCGCGTTCGTCACGTTGATGTGGGGCTACATACATTACAACCTGTACAATTACGATGAAATGGGAGTCGTACGTATTTCGTACGAAACTCGTGTCTCACACGGCCCGTACTGTGTGTTTCCAGACTTTTATAGTTTAAATAACGGAGCCTACTTTGACAAAAGTATGTAAAACAAATCACATTTAGGCGAACTGGTTCGCTCATACTTTGTTTTGTTCCAATTATTTTGCACGTCGTGTCACCTTGTGTTGAGGCATCTTCCATATAATACAATCACTTTTAGTTTTGTTTTGTAAAATACTGCCTATATATTTCTTTTCCTTATTTTTTTTGATAAATATATTTTACTTTAATTAATTTTTTTTGGGAGTTTGAAGTAATTTGTATAATAACAACTTTTAGCCTATCTTATTAGATAAATGAGGAACTTAGAAATGATAGGGAACTATCACAGGGTGAGTGAAGTCGGTAAATTGTCTGACCAGCCTACATCTTCGTAATCTTAAATTCGACTCGCGACTCTGGACTTTTTTTTCTTCATAATTATTTATTGATTCTGATATTTAACCGGTTGCTTATTGACATACTAAGACTTTAAGAGAGTAGGTGTTAGCTTGCAGTATTAAGTAAATAATTTATTATTATATACAGATTAGGATTAATTCTCAAACAGAATAATATTTTTAATTGGACCTTTAATAATGTCACTGGTATACGATAAAGATTAAAAAGATAATTTATGTATACATCGTGCGTTTAAATTGTTAGTAATATACGGACATTGTGTTTTTATATAAATAATCAATTTACGAATTTACTACAGCATTAACAAATACCTCCTCTCAAACAAAAGTAATTCTGATAAATTGTATGAGCATTAACATGAATTTCCTGATCCGCTCTCAAATATGCATGCATTTGTTACGTTTAACCTACTTCAAATGTAAACAAATGTTATTAAGATAGTGGACAATTGAAGCTATTCCATCTTCCTACTTATTTATATTTCAGAGAATAGCCGAGTTAGCAACAACTATACCCACATGAGATTAGTAGGGCATAGTTCAGCTGAATTAATCTGCGTTGCGAGAATTCATACGCGTCTTTGCAAAACCTGACATGAAATCATCAAAACTAAAGTATTCTGTCTATTTGATACTCTATACTTCATCTAGTAATACATCCTAGACGTCTTAAAACAATCCTAAAAAGTATGTAATAAGAAAAGTAATGAGTCGAAGACAACAACGCATGAAATATTCGACACTTTTTTCATAAAACCCCTCACCAACAACAAATAAAGAACACAGCAGTTTGCAAAAAATTGCACACTATAAGTATCTCGTCTTGCAAATACTTCTTCAAGTGGAAGAAATATGAATAAATTGTTTTGCAGAATACTTCTTAATTATTATCAAGCGACATGATAATACTGTAGCGAGCACGAGCGTCTTTGTGTGCGATCGGGCATACGCGCGTGTGAACGGCTTATCGATTCGCCGACTAGCCGCGGGTGCCTTTCTTCATGTGCGCCGTATCTGTAAACGTGTCTATCGTACCTGCGTTCCGGGAAAGCAATTAAACAGTTCAAAGAAAACGAGACTTTTCTGGATGGTTCGAGAAAGTTCCCGAAAGGGACCAAAAGAGTATTTGAAGGAAGAAACGATCGCCGAGAAGAGTAGAAATAAATTGACCGTTGCAGAAGTGAATCAAGAGATAAATTGACAGTGATATAAGTGAAATAAATAGAACAGTGAATAGTAACAGTAGTGTAAATAAATAGAATAATTACCGAAGTTTAGTAATAATTTAATAGTGTTTTTAAGTTTTAATAGTAATTAGTGTAAATAAATAGTTTTCTTCTTAAAAATTAATTTGTTAAACCCACGAACATTACAACTGGTGTCAGGTGCGGGGTAAGAGACATTACAATGGCAAAGAACGAATTAAGTAGCCGAGTTAAGAAGAGAATTAAAAGAACCGGATGAAGCGACAAGCAGTAACAAAGCGGAACTTCAGTGGCGGCTCGCGGAGGTGTTGAAAAAGGATGGCCATGATCCTGAAACATTNAATAAATAGAATAATTACCGAAGTTTAGTAATAATTTAATAGTGTTTTTAAGTTTAATAGTAATTAGTGTAAATAAATAGTTTCTTTTTGTCGTTGTGAGTCTAAAAGTTAATTTGTTAAACCCACGAATATTACAATACTATTTAAATTTTACGCTCAGATTTTACTCGGAAACTATTATGTTCTTTACTTATAATAATTATGTTATTTTCTTCATTTTTATTTATAACCAGCACATTGGGAACCTATAATGCCATTTCGTTCAATATGCATAGGGCTAATTACTCCTTTCTTAGGTGTATACATAGGAACGTAAAACTGAACTGAAAACTATAAAATAGTTATGGGCGTAGTAAGGAGATAAAAAATACACAAATAATGGTAAATGCTTAATCATAAAGAAGTAAATTTTCTGGGGTCCTTCCAAGAAAATTTCGTAGGCGTACAAGAGCCGAATAAGTTTAAATCAAATTTCATTTGGTTGTTATCATTATTCCACAATGCATGCCACTTGTAATTCATGTGGTAGATCTTACTTGTCACAATAGTGTTATGTTTACCTATCCATTGTGAGGTCTATTTATATTAATGTATTTACTACTGCATATTGTACGAGAACAATGCAAATTCCCATTATCAGTACTTTTCCCTGGGGTTTATATTTTACGATGTCATTATTGTGTATATGCCATGTTAGTAAACATTAAGTTCAAAGAGTAACGAATTTATAGAATGGTAATTTCTTGGCTTCTAACAAAATAAATCTCAATATTATAGGAAAGCGCTAAATAATTCTGAGAAAAATTAATAAAATTGTATTATTGTATTGTATAATTGTCTTAATTATGGATTTGGAATGATTCTCTTTGCATGCATTGGGTTTTCTTTATTATTTACGGTTATTTATCAGAAGTGATCATTCTGCTTAAAAACTTCGTTATCATGGGTTTTTTATCAATCGTAATAGGATACCAAAAAAACAGGTACATGAAAAAGAGTCTGCATCCTCTAGTTATATCTAAAAGGTATTTACGTAAGTATATTGTATTGTAAAACTAAAATTGCAATTTTAGTATTTCGTCCTTATATTTTCCTTTCTTACCCCTTTATGAAACATTTAAAATCCAATATGGATAATGAAAGTACTTCTCTAAAATCGAAATCACTTATTTGTTACTTCGCTTTTACTGGAAGAACGATCTACCTTTTTCTTGTCTCAGTGCACTAATTTTGTAAATGGAAGGAATGAAGGTTTTCCAGTCGAACATTCTTTTAAAAAGGGTAAATGTACATGTGAAAAAGTGAATGTAAAAACTGGCCACAATAAATTAGGTTCTCTTATAAGGTCGTTTCCCGTGAAAGCCGGACATACGTTGCCGTACAGAACATGAAAAAGTACTAAGTTTTAATGGAATGGCATACCGACCCGGAAAACACTTTATCAACTTGCTAATGATGTGTCCCAACACCTTCCTCTCCGGAATTTGGATTAAGTTTTAATTAACGTACCTACGGTGACCTAAACGAAGCTAGAGAAGTGGAAACAGGTTGAGCTTGAAGCAGAAGTTTAATACATATATACCAGCAAACGCCTGCTCAAAATTACGTATGGAACAAACAAGGGTCGTACGTTTATCGAATTTGCTCAATTTAATTTGTAGTTTTGTCAAGTGTTTTCGGACGATAGTTATTTAATGTATTATCATGCGTGTCATTCCTATTGTTGGATTGTCATATTTTTTCTTAGTATTTCTCACTCTATTATCATTTTATTTTGAGCACTTCTTACAAAAAAACTTATTTATACGAGATTTTTTATTAGAAGAGCAAGAAACGTTTATATAATACAAACAAATTCGCTTAATACTTCCGGATCCTCAATATTACGCTGGTCAAAATCGAACATGGAGAATGTGGTAAAGACGCAAATAAACTAATGTACATACCAATTATTATCTCTAAAACTATTAACTGCGGACATTGGTTACACTCAGATCAACTGAATGAGTTTCTCGTAGTGCACATGAGTCGACCTCTAGTGCATAGCGGTTCACTGAAGCCAATTAGGAAATTCTGTCTCATCATAACCTAAAATAAGTCCACAGTACCTAACACTTCACTAATTTGAATCATGGTTGCTCCATATCGTAACCTAACTTATGCTAATTGTTCCGTCGCTATTCGCCGAAACGTTTGTTTTTTGTTGTAGTTTTTAGTTATATACACATTTAATAATATCTTATTCGATTGATTTTGGTTTTAACTGTACATTCTTTGCATCCTAATTTACATTATCGTGCATATTACATTTGAATCTTCTCTTGGAATTCATAATACAATAGTAACCTATTCAATGTTTACCTGACTCATCGTTAAAATCATATTAGGGCCGTATTTTCCTCTCATAACCTTTTCAATTGTATCTATCACATTTACCTGAAATGTAGTCATTTGCTGTAAAGTTTTTCATACTAGTTTCTAATTCTATCTCTATCCATCTTAAATTGTTCTTCTCTTTCTTGTTTATTTAAATACATGTCCAAAATTTTCTAACAAGAGTTCATCAATATACATCAGTAAGCTCGGTTCTCAATAATACGCATTTAGTTATTTAAGTTACAATAGTTGTACATATTTTTAATTGTGAATAGTCTCGATCCTTTAATAATAAAACTAGTAAAAAAAAGGGTGTAAATTTTATTAAAGGAAAAATCATCAACTAGCTGTACAATATTAAGTTGGCGTACAGCAGAAGCTGGTATAAGTCAAACACCGACTATCCTGCTTCAACACTAATAATTCCAACGGCGAGCGTTTAGCAACAGCCACTAATATATTCTCACATTCTGTCTATGATATGACCTAAAAATATTCGAACTAAAATTCGAATTAAAAGGCATCATAATAATCTATATCGTAATTTCACTTCTATGCTCGCGAACGGTTAATTTAGAAATTCGAAAAAGGTTGTTAAAGGTGTATGTTTGAAGCGCGGCGTTGTAAGGGTGCGCGTGGAAAAGAAAAGTTAGAAGCTTTCGAAATGTGGTGCTATAGGCGAATGATGAGGACATCGTGAGTAGAAAAGATTAGAAATGAAAAGGTATTAGAAATAATAGGAGAACAGAGGACTCTATGGCAGTCAATAAAAAATAGGAAAGATAGGTTGGTAGGACACCTTCTCAGACATGAAGATCTAGTCAGAGACATATTTTAAGCAGAGACAGGAGTTAGGAGGGGTAGAGGTAGACCTAGGTAAGATTACTGTTCGCAAATAGTTAAAGATGTGGGTTTTTCTAGTTTTAGGAAAACGAGAAGACTAGCTCAGGATAGGAAAGAGGTACGTGTCCAACCAATCTGACCTTATGATGATGATGATGATGATGAAATAGACACGTTGGTTATAAGGTAATTCCAGGTACCATATTTTGAGAGGAGATAGCCACACAAATTGTCGTTACGATTTTATACATACACAGAACGTCTAATATAAATAGAGAATTATTACATATAGTGTTTACTATGAAATTTTTGCGGACAGGAAAAAAATACATTTGCATTTTTTGCACTGAAATTGACACGAATTATAAAGAATTCGTTTTTCTTTCCGAATATTTAAGGTCTGATTAGATAGTAATTATCTTTTCAATTAATGAAAAGTTATTTTTAAAAACAATTATTTTATTAAGTAACTACAAAAGCTTAAAATTGAAGCAGGCGACTTCTCTAATCGACAATTTTATTATTACATATTAGAAAGATGCAACACTAATCCTAAAAATGCATAATCAGTAAAATACGTTCTCATGGTAACATCTCACGCTCGTCGGTTGTATATAAGTTCAAGGACATAACTTAGTAGTACTTTTCTTTGAGAATATAGCATAACATAGTTTTTTCATTCTTTTTCTATAACATAAGTCTAAGGAATCTCAAAATTGTTTTTCGACCTTTACCAAGAATTTGGTATTTGGCAAACGAAGTATTATCCACACTTAAAACACGGATCAAATAACACAAAAAAAAATCTGTACCACCGCGATAAACGTAATTTTGTTACTATATGTACAGGGTTCTTCACACTGAGGGGTACGTTAAGTGTTTTAACATTTGAAAATGTTTCAGTTAAAGATATTATCTTCGGTAAACCCCTACTGCCAAATTTTCATATTTCTGACTCATTTATTTCCCTAAAGCCTCTAATACACCACTTAGTTTAAAGAACCTAGTACATATAACGACATAATTTATTAAATGGGTTTCAAAAATGTTCATACCTTAGATGAGGTAAATAATTATAACAAAAGACAAGCCTCTAAAAGTGGTTCATATCAAAATTTACACACCTCCCTGACTGAAATGGGTGAAATATTATGAAGCGTGCGTTTCGGTTAGGTTGTAGTGAAAAAATTGACATATGTTTTATGCACTATCTACAACCGTACTGCAGATTTGAACTAGTTGGCTTGGACTAGTGCCGATTGAATGCCTTTTAAAAAAAACATATTGTAAGGGGCAGGTAAACGCTTGCACTTGTAATACGTAAATAAGTAAATAGAAATGAACATTACCACTAGTAGTAAGATCTGCAATGAGCACAAAGGGCTGAACTCGCAATGTGCTCTCTCCAGATACTAGTGTTTCACCATTTACTTGGCATGATCGGTACCGTTTTCTCCAAGTGATTATAACAAAGGCACATCCATACAAATTATCAACATCGATTAATTATTTATTAATAACATTATTCATGCAAAATGTTCAGCTAACCAGTGATTCAATAGGTAGACTAATATAAAAGACAGAACGCTTAGTGAACAAACTCACCCTTTTATAAAAACAACACTGCACACATTCACTGTCTTTAATACACTGTCCGGATTAAGTTTAAGACACAAGGAACGGGGTAGTTAAAACTATATAGTATATGTGTATGTATTTACAAGACATTCCCTTAGCTACATTGGTAATCTAGTCTAAACAAATGAGTCCTTGAAATATTTTTTAGGGTGTATTTGAAATATTATATATTGACATAATCTGAGCTCTTACATTCCGCCACCCTGTTCATCTCCTCGTCTCGAGGGAATCCTACTGTTCGGTGTCTGATTCTTTAGTGGAACTCTTCTCTGCTCTCGCCGGCTGTGTTGTCAGAAACTCCTCCTGGTGTGACCCACGGTTTAATTCTGTCCACGGCGATGACTTTTTTTTATATTTGGTAGATTTTAGGGTTCTGTGTGAATTAGGCATGTCGACCACCAAATATCTATTATTTGGTGGAACGACTTTAACTACCATTGGACCAGCGTAGGGAAATCATTTTACGGCTTGTTCCTACAGTTGTTCCTTGTTTTGCAATGAGTACTAAGTCACCTTCTTTGTATTGTCTTGGCCTTTTCCGTCTTTTGTCGTACTGGACTCTTTGCTTTACTTGTTCGACTGCGATTTTATCAGCAACTTCTCGTCGTAGTGTCGGTAGGTCTTCAATTAGTCGCGGAATGCCAGATATTTGGTCTAATAGGGGGTCACCACTTTTGAGCTTATATCCATAGAATAATTCCGTTGGCGTTTTTCCTGTTGTTTTGGAAATTGTTGTATTTATTATAAATTGAATTTTTTTAATATTATCGTCCCATCTGTCTTCATCACTGATTGTTGACATAATTGAGCCTAGTATGGTGTTAAATTTTTCCACTTGGCCGTTGGCTCTAGGCGTTATTACTGCGGTTTTGACATGTTTTATGTGATTAGTTTTGCAATATTCTTTAAACCGTCGAGAAGTAAATGTACTGCCTTGGTCTGTTGTGATACTATGGGGATGACCGTAATAGCTATATATTTCTTGAAGGAAGTTAATAACAAGTTTGATATTTGTTGATATTACCGGTTTTAGAAACACAAACTTTGTGAATGCATCAACAGCGACAATTAAACAAATGTTTCCATGTCGACTTTTGGGGAGCGAACCGACGTGATCAAGATGTAAAGTATGGAGAGGTATTAGCATCTTTTCAATTGGATGCATAAATCCTTCTTTTATTTCCTGTCGGGCGTTTGTTGAATAGGCAAGGAATACAACATGATATGTATTTCTCCACATATTGTCTCATTCGCGGAAACCAATAATGTTCGCATAGACTTTTCAATGTCTTTTCGACAGCAAAGTGACCATTTTCTTCATGAGCCATTGAAACAATTTGTTGTCGCATACCTAACAGGACCCAATCCGCTTGTTCTATTCGGAAAATCTCAGCTGGTGGTTCTTCAGTTCATGATGGATTTCTGCTGAGGGCATCCACATCCTGGCCTGTATTGCACGTCAAAATCAAAATCCTGTAATTGCAACCACCACCTTGCAATTCTGGGCAAAATATCTTTCTTTTTACTGGCGGCCTTTAAAGCGTTACAGTCGGTGATAATCCTGGTTTTACGGTTCCGTTTTCGATTTCTAATCCCGGATATGTTATTGACTGTAACAAAAAGTGGCATTTTGAAAGGTTTAAGGTCAATCCTTCTTCTCTAAATATTTTCAGAATCGTTTCCAAATTTTTAATCCCTTCTTGTACCGATTTTGCGTGAACCAAGACATCATCAAGGTAAACGGTAGCAATATCTTTTGCAGGAGCCAATATCTTGTTCATCAACTGTTGAAAAACAGCCGGTGCATTGGCCAGTCCAAATGGCATTCGATTGAATTCAAATTGACTATCAGGGGTCACAAACGCAGTGTAATTCTTTGACTTTTCTGCAATCGGTATTTGATGGTAACCGGACCTAAGATCTAAGCTTGTAAAGATGCTGCTGCATTGTAATCTGTCCAGTTGATCGTTGATCCGTGGTAAAGGATATCGATCCTTGATAGTTTTTGAATTAAGTTTTCGGAAATCAATACATAGTCTATCTTCTCCGTTCTTTTTCTTAACCAATATAAATGGAGAAGCAAACGGGGAGTTAGACTCGCGAACAATGTCATTTTCCAGTAATTCAGAAACCATACTCCTAACTTTAAATTGATCATAAACGGATATGTGATAAGGTCTAAAATAAAATGGTCTATCATCTTCCAGAGTGACTTCCAATTCAGCTGATCTCGCGCTGCCCAGATCCATCGAATTATATGGAAAACAATCCCTGTAGAATCGCAACAATGAAATCAAAGCTTCCCTATGTTCGGCGTTCACAGGACCGGTATTTATTTCCTCAATTAATAACAATTGAAGATCTTCAATTCTCATAGGTAGTACCATTTTGTTTGGAGAAGTCTGAGCTGGAGCAGAAAGCCATGCCCTAGCTAAAGGTTTCTTGTTTCCTAATTGAATATCAATGTCAGATAAATTGATCACTGGTTTAACACTTTCTCCATTAGGTTGAATATTAATAATGGCTCTTGCAATACAATGCTCTCTGCCTCTTCCTAGTCTAAAATTTGACTTAATAATTGCCGTCAATTTCACTACCTCTTGCTTTAACCACAACATTTACCACATGGTCTGTAGGAATGAAAACTGTGTTTTTAGCAAACAATGCTATTTTTTGAGTTCTAGAAAAAAACATGCACGATATTGTTAATATCACCCTCCGTTATAACTAACTGTTTATTATTTTTGACCACCACAACACCAGGAAGTTCAGTAAATGGGTGCCCTACTAAAATAGGCACTTCAAGTATAAAGTTAGGTACGACGTGAGCGCACACTTCAGCTTTAACACTATCTATAGTTAATAAAAATTTTGTTGTTCCTAATGCTACACATGTCCCGTTTCCAAAACCCTTAATCACTATTTGTTTAGAAGTATTGTAACTTAAACCTAACCTTTGAACTTCACCTAATTTAATAACTATGCAGCTACTCCCAAAATCTTTATATGCTTTAGATGACTGATCATTAACAGTCACGTCCTTAGAATATTTTGCATTTGGTGAAAAAGAGTGATCGTTCTTGTTGACGCCTAGTCATGCTATGGATTTCACTTCCTCTCCCCTCTTCCTTTTTTTTATATGACATCGTTTTTGTTGACAATCTTTGAACCGATGTCCAGATTTTCCGCATTTAAAACATTTTGATGCATAGTCTTACTTTTGTCGGCTATCTCTTTTTCCTTCTGACTGCAACCGCCGATCATTTCTATAAGTAAGTTTAACTATCAGTCTGCTTGTTGGAGGACGTAGGTCATGCAAGGTACTCAAATAAAGGTGAAGCTTCTGGTGACTGAAAATTTCCGGCCTTAGCCGACGCTTTAACTACTACGTCGTCAATACCACGCAAGATGCAAGAAACTGCCTCAACTCCCCTTTTGCAATGATTAAACAATGCTACCTTCTCATAATAATATATTGAGTTATTCTGATCGAATCGCTTTCTTCGTTTAATCATTATTGTTAATACTTCGTAGTAATCGCTAATAAAATCTTCTCTTTCCACTTAGCCCAAGAATATTTTGTCGTACTTAACCCTTTGTACCAAACTTCCGCTAAACCGCGAAGTTTAGATAGCATAGTATATAGTCGCTTCTTCAGACCATCGAAAAGCTTCACGCAATTCTTGGACCTTGTTAAGCCAAATTTCTAAATTGATTTCTTTGTCTTCAGGATTACATATAGGAACAACTTCCGCCTTAGTCGCCCCAAAATTCGAAGTATTACAATCTCGATTTTGGAATAAATTTGACATAATAACTGCCAAACGATCAATTGGGTCATTTATCTCAGACGACGCCGTACTACTACCTACTTCAGGGATCACCTCGAGTATTTGCTCATTCGAGGATCCGGCAGTTTGTTTTCTTTTTTGTCCTCTACTCATTACGATAGAATGTAGGTAACTAATTTAAGAAACATAAATATCTTATAACCTTCGTTAATTATGACCCGTCATGCAACCCTTGACCTTTCTGTATCTGTTAGTTTAACGTGTTAACGACCCAACAGCTGAATTTGTAAGGGGCAGGTAAACGCTTGCACTTGTAATACGTAAATACGTAAATAGAAATGAACTGTATCTTTCTTATATAAGCGATTTAGTGTACATCAAAATTATTAACGTGATTAACTAACAGGTGTCAGGATGGTCAGGTCCATGTCCACGGCTGGGTCTATCCTATAAATAAAGAAAACATAAGTGTGAGCGCTTGTGTCCCTCTCAAACAAACGGATATGTCTGAGTTGATAATTCGTGTTCTATTGGCATCATTGTCATTTTATTACTAAATTTTAAATTACTGAAGAATAATACTGATACGTGCAATGGACATAAAGGGCAGACTCGCATTATGTCCGTTTCAGTATCACCCTTAGACGCAAAGGGCTGTAACTCGCAATCGCCGGTATTACTTATTCACATTACCACTAGTACTAAGATGTGCAATGAGCACAAAGGGCTAAACTCGCAATGTGCTTTCTTCAGATACTAGTGTTTGACCATTTACTTGGCATGATCGGTACTGAGAGGTGCAATGGTCACAAAGGACAAACTCGCAGTGTGACCTCTCCAGTTGTCTTAATGAGAAAACTATCACAAAGGGCGAACTCGCATTGTGATTTTCTCCAAGTGATTACACCAAACAAAATAATTCGAAGTGGCCTGTATTCTGTCGAAACTGCCAGACGCGGATCGCGATTTCGATCTTTTTGGATCTCATCAGCGCGTCGCAGGCAGCTCCGACAGAACACAGACCAACCTTTACCTGCTGTCTTAACAGCGCGTTTTAGAAAATACCACAAATGGCATCTGTAGTACGATGCTACATTTTAGGATTACGTATGCTCCAGCAAGATCCATTTAAAAATATGAATATCTACTTGCTGAAAGGAATCCCGGCGTAGCTTACCTCAACGTGATAGGCACGTTACCATAATCGAACAAAATAATTCGAAGTGGTCTGTATTATGTCGAAACTGCCAGACGCGGATCGCGATTTCGATCTTTTTGGATCTCATGCGCGTTAGCAGGCAGCTCCGACAGAGCACAGACCAACCTTTACCTGCTGTCTTAACAGCGCGTTTTAGAAAATACCACAAATGGCGTAGTGAGCGCCATCTGTAGTACGATGCTACATTTTAGGATTACGTATGCTCCAACAAGGTCCATTTAAATATATGGATATCTACTTGCTGAAACGAATCCCGGCGTAGCTAACCTCAACGTGATAGGCACGTTACCATAATCGAATAAAATAATTCGAAGTGGTCTGTATTCTGTCGAAACTGCCAGACGCGGATCGCGATTTCGATCTTTTTGGATCTCATCAGCGCGTCGCAGGCAGCTCCGACAGAACACAGACCAACTTTTACCTGCTGTCTTAACAGTGCGTTTCAGAAAATACTACAAACGGCACAGTGAACGCCATCTGTAGCACGATGCTACATTTTAGGATTACGTATTTTTCAACAAGGTCCACTTGTGTGGATATCTACTTGCTGAAAACGAATCCTGGCGTAGCCAACCTCAACGTGATAGGCACGTTACCATAATCGAATAAAATAATTCGAAGTGGTCTGTATTCTGTCGAAACTGCCAGACGCGGATCGCGATTTCGATCTTTTTGGATCTCATCAGCGCGTCGCAGGCAGCTCCGACAGAACACAGACCAACCTTTACCTGCTGTCTTAACAGCGCGTTTTAGAAAATACCACAAATGGCGTAGTGAGCGCCATCTGTAGTACGATGCTACATTTTAGGATTACGTATGCTCCAGCAAGATCCATTTAAAAATATGAATATCTACTTGCTGATACGTTTCACATCCATACAAATTGTCAACATCAAGTAACTATTTATCAATAATATTACTCATGCAAAATGTTCAGTTATCAAATGATTCAAAAGGTAGACAATTATAAAAGGCAGAACGCTCAGTGAACAAACTCACCCTTTTATAAAAACAACACTGCACACATTCACTGTGTTTAATACATTGTCCGGATTAAGTTTAAGACACAAGGAACGGGGTAGTTAAAACTATATAGTATATGTGTATGTATTGACAAGATATTCCCTTAGCTACATTGGTAATCTAGGGACGGATTGAGCTCATGAGAAGTGTTATTCTAGTATAAACAAATGAGTCTTTGAAATATTTCCGAACATACTGCCTATGTTTGGCTTTTATTTTAAGGTGTATTTGAAATATTATATATTGAAATAATCTGAGTTCTTACAATATTCTACGTGTTCTTTAATTCTGATTTCGAAGGCTCGACGTGCTTGTCTTATATGTCATTACAAGAAAATTTCTATGTAACATTTCTTTGCTTTTCATATATTTCTATTTTATTATTGACTAGGAAACTTTTTAAACCACTGTTACTGTATTCAGTGACTGAGACGTCCAATTTCTGAAGAATATTTTTAATTTTAAAACTAACATTCTTAATTGGAAGCATTGATTTCAGTTAATTATTACTATATTTGATGTCACATTCCATACCACACCGTGTGACTTCTAAGAGAATTATTCATTAAAACATAAGTCCTAATACAATTCGAATATAACCGAACAAATAGGAACAATTAATTAATACATAATCCAAAATTGTATTGTCGAAACATAGGCAAAAAACATTTGTGCTAACTTTGAGCAGCTTATATAATTTCTTTCACATCGTTTGAAGTGCAATCAGGTAGGGTAAGTCAGTCATACCTAAGAGAGAGCTAAATTTTTTGTTTTCAGTTTTTATTCTTGAATCTAGAGAATTTAAGTTTGAATTTCCTGCTTTGGCAATAAATTTGGTATTTTTTTCTAAATTATTTAACCTCCATTTTTCTTTCTATACCGGTCTAAATACAAAACATTTCATCGACAGACTAACTATACCTGTTGCCCTAACCTAGCGTTTTATGAAATCCTACAAACGAAGTGGAGTTGGTCTATATTCCGTCGAAACTGTATGTGAGGAGCTGATAAGAGTTAAGTCTGGCAGTTTCGACAGAATTCTAAGCACTTCCAATTTCTTTGTTTTATTTTAGGAAAATATCCATCACGTAGGATGAGCTACGCCGGGGATTCACAGGCAGATACATATTCATCCATATAAATGAAATTTGTTGAACATATTGAATTCCACTAAATGTAGCGTTGTACTACACCACGCCTTTTGTAGAATATCACTAAATAATTGTTCAAAATTAGAACCGATTGTAGAAGACAGGCTTAAAAACGTCTATCAAATTATTTCTCACTCGCGCAAAAATTTCATTTCCAACAATCATTACACGGAATCAATGCTCGGTTACATGTGCTACTTTGGGGGTTATTATTAAGGAACTCCCAATTATTGGTTGCAAATCCCCAACAATGGTGCATGAAGCCTGTAATTGCTTTCTTTTTAAGTGTTTATTGTTCTGTGTGTGCAAATAAAGGTCAAAGAAAAGAATAATCAGGTGTAAAAATTATATAATTTATTATCTTTGATGATGTGCTTATAGAATAGGTTATGTGGATTAGAGCATAGTTATATTTCAATACCCTCGGCCAATTAGGTAACACACGTAGTAACACTATTCCTGCTATGTCCAGCTAAGTTTAATGTTAATTCAACGAAAATTAAACAACCAAGTACCCTTCCGCCACCCTTGCCGTTTCTACTTCATTACACTGTTTAGCTTTGTCGAGTGAAGTCGTGTATGAGTTCTTCCAGTGACAGTGAAAATGAATTCCTGGCAAGAAGGACAAATAAAAGAATGCGAGGAGCAAAAAGAAAAAGTGTCATAAGCGACCTCATACGAGCTTTAGTAAGTTCTTTTTTATTCGAGCGTCGTCCTTATTTAAGGGTAGGACCTTTCAGTATTCAAAAGGGTAAAACCTCTTAAACTCATAGGAGTGGGAAAACCAACCCCAAAAGTTAATGACTGCTTAAAACCAGACTAGCATGGCTGATACTTGGACAAGTGCCATAAGAAATCAATTTTTTTAGATGAGTACCTTTTTCTTCTTCGTCGGATCCTAGTGAGTTTGGTTGTGAGAACGACTTTGTCGCGGCCGAGACTTGAGTCGATTTGGAAAATATGTCTGAAACTCCTTGCTTAGTAGATCCCGAATTGGCCTTGTTATTAGGCATTGTGCCATCTGGATCTAAATTAAACTTCGGGAAGCCGCTCTTGCTAGCGTTGGCCGATCGGTGAGACAAATTTATAACACCAGGGGTTGAAAAGATGGAGAGAAAAAGTATCGAGATGAAGTATTTCAAGCCGCAAAATTTACCCTTGCTATGGGCACCGTCGTTAAACCCAGAATTAAATTTATCTATTCTCGATATATGCAAAAAGTCGGGAAAACATTTTGTTAACCTACTAAACATTCTCCGCACTGGCCTTATTGCAATCAGTACAGTTATTGGCAAAGTATTGACACCCGGTGCAGATGGGTTGGATCTCAAATCAGTTATTGTGCAGCACATAAAGGTAGCCAGTAAAATGGTTTGTTTATATATTATCACAAATCCGAAAACACAATCTGGAGGATTATTTAAATCCTACCGTTAAAAAATTAATAAAAACCACAGTTCCGACGAATTCTTGTGCGGAAAAGCCTTTGGAGAAAAATGTAAAGACGCAAAAGTCCAGTGGCAGACTGGAAGGGAGATCAACGACAGACAATAAATATCCTCCACCTACTAGGTACTACGTCAGGGGATCCTTAAAGAACTGTGACTTCCGTAAATTACCAGTGAGGGTTTGGCAACGAAAGGAAAAAAGGAAAACACTGCCAGGGAAGGAGCAAGGAAAGGCCAGAGACATCGGACAAAAGAGGGTTTCTCAACCACAATTACCGCAAATCTTTACGGTAGTCGATTACAATTGTTTGGTCGCTTTGGAAAAAAATTACCCATGACAGGAAACCTAGGCTAGGTAAAGTCCTACCAAAAAAATCGCTATCACAATGTGAATTGCAAAGACTTATAACGGTTACTGAAATATTACTTGAATAGGGTGTAATTTCCGTCCCTTTAAAAAACCAGTTTTTTCTCTTCCCCAAAGACGATGGTACGTTTCGGTTTAACTCACTTCATTTTAAGTTAGACAATTATAAATCTGTAAAAGATTTACTTTCAAAAAACATTTAGATGGCAACTATCGATTTAAAAGACGCCTATTATATAGTTCCCATTAATCACGATGATAAAAAGTTTCTTTATATATTACACGATACGCTGTATGAGTTTAATTGTTTAATATTTGGGTTTCATTTATAATAGTATAAATATGACTATACCTCTTTCCGACGACAGGAAACAGTCTGTTTCTCAGGCAGTTAACAAATTTGCAAGTCTTTCATCTTATACTATTCGAGAGTTGGCAAAACTCATAGGAACATTAATATCTACATGTCCGGAAATTCGATATGGTTGGTTATATACAAAAACATTAGAAAGGAAAAAATATTTATCTTTAAAAGGACAACTTGTTAATATTATCAAAATATTGTTATCGCAATTTTTGTAACAGCGCCATCTGTATAAAGATCTCTGTACTCGTTGCTTTGTAATAAAAACTGTAATAGTCACGCGCGCTAACTCTCTAACACAAAATATACGTGTTTCATTTCAGTTTATGGGCCCAGACTCATAATCCTCTCGCGACAGAAAGTTTTCTTTTCACTGTATAGTTGATTACTGATGGTCTGTTGTTTTGTGCGAATTCAGACAAAATAAAAGTGCCGAAGGGAGTAGTGATTCGTGAACAATGGCTACTAATCAGAACTACATGGTCAACGTGCCTAAGTTGAAGGGCCGTGAAAATTACAGTGAATGGTGTTTTGCTGTAGAAAACGTCCTTGTGTTGGAAGGCATGCTAAAATGTATTAAGCCGGAGCCAAACCAACCAGATATGGGAGTCGAAGAGGACGCACATACGAAACCTAAAATCATTTTGATGATAGATTCATCGATCTACGTGCACATAAAGAATGTTACTACTACTAAAAGCCTATGGGATAAGCTTAAATCATTACATGATGATTGTGGATCCACAAGAAGAATTAGTCTGCTTAGAAATCTCATTTCTATAAGGCTTGAAAATAGTGACACAATGTCGTATAGTGACGCAAATTGTGGAGACTGGATAAAAGTTGGCGGGAACAGGATTTAACATAAGTGATGAGTGGATCGGGTCATTGCTGCTCGCTGGTTTGACTGAAAATTTTTCACCGATGATAATGGCCATCGAGCATTCTGGGATGTCCATTACCACCGACGCCATTAAATCCAAATTAAAATAAAGAGGAAGATGGCGCATTAGCTGCATTTCGGAAATACCAATATAAAAATAATGGCAAGTCTATGGTCAGAGGAAATTACAATGGCGGACAGAAGTCAAAGTCAAATGTCAATGTCAACAAGCAAATAAAATGCTACGAGTGTAAACAAATTGCGCATTACAGGAATCAGTGCACGAAACCCGATAAAATCGAAAGGAAAAGCTCAGAAAACTCATCGAATGCAACCAATGCATTTAGTGCAGTGTTTTTGAATGGTTGTTATAGTAAAACTGATTGGTACATAGATTCCGGGGCCAGTGTTCACTTGACCACAAATAAACATTGGATAAAAAATGCGTCATACGAATTTTTTCCGAAGGAGATTGTAGTTGCAAATTAAAACAAGGTACCAGTTAGGTGTTGTGTTGATGTGCAGATCATGACGTGCACAAAAGATACCAATTATGACGTGACAGTTGAAGGGGTGTTATGTGTGCCCGATATTACGACGAACCTTCTATCTGTAAGCCAATTAATCAGCAAGGGAAACAAAGTGTTCTTTACAAACGATGGTTGTGAGATATACAACAGATTAGGAACATTGGTAGCGACATCTGTACTAACGAATGGAGTGTACAAATTAAACACNCTAACGAATGGAGTGTACAAACTAAACATAGTTGATTTCATGGTTGCAGCAGTGATAACCAGTTATACTTGGCACCGAAGACTAGGACACGTGAATAACACATATTTTTGAACAAAATGGTGAATGCTGTTAATGGCTTAACAGTTGACAAGGAAACAGAGATCAGCAAGAATTCTTGTACAGTTTGCTGCAAAGGCAAACAGACTCGCTTACCTTTTCCTAGTGATGGCAACAGAAGCACTGAACTATTGAATGTGGTTCACGCAGACGTCTGTGGGCCAATGGAGAACATTTCCATGGGAGGATCGAGGTATTTCATTCTTTTTGTTGATGATTACAGTAGAATGACTCATATATATTTCTTAAAAAATATAAGTGAATCTTTTCAATGTTTCAAGAATTATAAAGCTAGGATTGAGAACTATCTCAATAAAACAATCAAGGTTCTGAGAACCGATAATGCTAAAGAATTTTGTAATCGTGAATTTGATAATTTCCTTAAAAAAATGGGAATAATTCACCAAAAAAGAATCAAATGGGACAACAAGTCAGAAAAATGTATTCTAATTGGTTATTCTGAAGAGACAAAGGTGATACAGAGTTTATAACCCTAATACACAAAAGATTACCACTAGTTGAGATGTGATTATTATAGAGAAAGATCACTCAACACAGGATGCAGTCGTTCTTCAAGAAAATAATATCTCAAGTCAGTCTGAAGAATCACCTAAGAAGACAAATGTCATAGAGACAAGTCCAGATTCAGTGGGGGACTTTTCAGATGACAATTCCCATACATCTGTGTTTGACGCTTCAAAAGACAATACTTTTGTGCGAAGTGAAAATGATGATTCTGAGGATTATGTGCCTGTTGAAAGAGAATACAGTAGTAGGTCACGAAGAAAACCAGATCGATATGGTTTCTCAAACATGTGTGTAGACAACAGTCCTACAGATGAACTATCGTTGGAGAAAGCTCTGCAGGGGGTTGAAAGAAAAAATTGGTTAGAAGCTGTGAAGGGCGAGCTTCAGTGTTTTAAGAACAATCATGCTTGGGAGATAGTTGATGCACCAGATAAAGCAACCATTGTTAAGTGTAATTGGGTCCTTAAGAAGAAAATTTATAATGACAATAGTATTAGATATCGTGCAAGACTGGTTGTAAAGGGTTGTAATCAAAAATATGGGATACACTATAGTGAAACTTTTCTCCAGTGGTAAGATATAGTACGTTAAGACTATCGTTTGCTATTTGTTCTCAAATGAATCTAGATACTGCACATTTAGATGTTAAAACAACGTTTCTCAATGGAGAACTGGAAGAAACAATATATATGCAAAAGCCAGATTGTTTTCCTACTTCTGATAATGATAAGAACAAAGTATTATTACTTAAAAAGGCTATATATGGTCTCAAACAGTCCTCCACAGCTTGGCATAGGAAGGTTGATCACTGTATGATTAAAAGTGGTTCTAAATAATCTAAATTTGAACCCTGTTTGTATACAAAAATAGTAAATGATAAGAAAACTATGATTACTCTGTATTTCCATGATTTTTTTATATTTACAAATGATAATGTTGACATGAAAAATTTAAAATCTATTTTAAGTTCACAGTTTAAAATAAAAGATTTAGGTGAAATAAAGCGGTGTATTGACATGAATGCTAATATTGATAAAAATAAAAAAATTGTTACTCTAAGTGAAAAAAATTTCATAGATCAGCTGTTGTCTAAATTTAATATGTCAGAATGTAAAGTTGTTAATACATCTATGGATGTTAAATTAAATATTGAAAAATGTGTAGATAAAAATTGTAAGAATCCGTATCAGCAACTTATAGGCAGTTTAATGTACCTAGCAGTTCTTACTAGGCCAGACATAGCATATTCTATTAGTTATCTTAGTCAATTTAATAATTGTCACAGTGATCAACATTGGTCATATGCTAAAAGAATATTAAAATATTTAAAGAAAACTAAGAATGTTGGTTTAAAATATTATAAATCTGGTAATGCAGACATTAAAGGTTATGTTGATGCGGATTGGGCAAATGATCCTTATGATCGAAAATCTTATTCTGGTTATTGTTTTATGTTAATGGGATCGGTTATTTCTTGGGGCTGTAAAAAGCAAAGATGTGTAGCACTCTCCAGTACAGAAGCAGAATATACTGCTATAACAGAAGCTTGTAAAGAAGCAGTATATCTTAGAAATATGCAATTTGAAATTACTGGCAGAATGTATACTATTAATATGTTTAATGATAATCAAAGTGCGTTGAAGTTGTCGGTAAATACTTTATTTCAAAGCAGAACTAAACACATAGAAGTTAAATATCATTATTGTCGTGAAATTATTTCAAATAAAATTGTATGTCTAAATTATTTGCCGACAGCTGACATGCCAGCAGATATTTTTACAAAAAGCTTGTGTCCAACTAAACATTATAAATTTATGTCTATGTTGGGCATTGAAACTGTGATATTTTGAAGTGGGGGTGTTAATATTATCAAAATATTGTTATGGCAATTTGTAACAGCGCCATCTGTATAAAGACCTCTGTACTAGTTACTTTGCAATAAAAGCTGTAACAGCCACGCGCTCAGCCTCACTCTAGAACACAAAAATACGTGTTTCATTTCAGGTTATGGGCCCAGACTCATAATCCTCTCGCGACAGAAAGTTTTCTTTTCACTGTATAGTTGATTACTGATGGTCTGTTGTTTTGTGCGAATTCAGACAAAATAAAGTGATTCGTGAACAATGGCTGCTAATCAGAATTACATGGTGAACGTGCCTAAGTTGAAGGGCCGTGAAAATTACAGTGAATGGTGTTTTGCTGTAGAAAACGTCCTTGTGTTGGAAGGCATGCTAAAATGTATTAAGCCGGAGCCAAACCAACCAGATATAGGAGTCGAAGAGGACGCACGTACGAAAGCTAAAATCATTTTAATGATAGATCCATCGATCTACGTGCACATAAAAAATGTTACTACGACTAAAAGCCTATGGGATAAGCTTAAATCATTATATGATGATTGTGGATTCACAAGAAGAATCAGTCTGCTTAGAAATCTCATTTCTATAAGGCTTGAAAATAGTGACACGATGTCGTCGTATGTAACGCAAATTGTTGAGACTGGACAAAAGTTGGCGGGAACAGGATTTAACATAAGTGATGAGTGGATCGGGTCATTGCTGCTTGCTGGTTTGACTGAAAATTTTTCACCGATGATAATGGCCATCGAGCATTCTGGGATGTCCATTACCACCGACGCTATCAAATCCAAATTGTTGGATATGGAACCAGAAAATAAAGAGGTAGATGGCGCATTAGCTGCATTTCGGAAATACCAATATAAAAATAATGGCAAGTCTATGGTCAGAGGAAATTACAATGGCGGACAGAANACTGTATTTTTTCCCTTCAAAAAGCAATATTTTATCAACACGCGAAATTCCTTTTTATCCATTTTTTTCACAATAACAAAAGTTGCTTCACTAAAAATGCTATAATTCACAAACTAATGATCCGACAGCCGTCAAATTTATAGACGCGTCTTTTGAAGGTTAGGACTAACTGAAAATCATATGGATTTAGTTCTGGTGCCGCCATCTATGTGTCAGGCCAGGGACTTTTCAATTGACCCTATAATTCTAATTTTTTTATTACGTATGGACAATAAGACAGCCATCGCGTATATTAACAATGTGGTGGGTATCAGGTGTCGGAACTTAAATAAACTAAGTAAACAGATGTGGAGTTGTGTGAGGAACCTAATATTATGTTGCAGGCATCATACATACCGTCTAAGAAAAACATCTTAGCAGATGAACAATCAAGAATCCGATGTATTAATACGGAGTATTCCATAAATGATAAGGCATATTTAAAAATGGTGTCTTGTTTTGGGGAACCCACTATTGACTTGTTTGTATCACGATTAAATAAAAAATGTGAAAATTGTACCCCAGTAGCACACGACATTGACCCGATATTTATTCTATATTGGTACAATATTGGATATGGGCCCAATATTGGCAATTTATAGCCAATATTGGTAATATATAGGATAAATACCTTTTTCCTATATTTTAATACAATATTTAACCGATATTGATCCAATATTAATAAAAGATATTTGGCAATAACTTTTATTTATATTGATATGTAATATTTATCCAATATTGGCAATATATGCAAGGGATCTACTTTTTCCTTTATTTATATAGAATACTTATCCAATATTGATCCAACTTAGATAAAACATGTTTGGCAAAATTGAATGTCCATATAAAGAAATTTTGCCAGGTGCTTGGGTCCCAATAGGGAAGGTTAATGGTTAACTTTTAAGTCGCCTAGAAATTGCAACCTAACCTAAACTAACCGTTGGTCAATATTGGCAGTATATAGGAGATTTACATTGTTTGTCCGATATTGATCCAATATTAATAGAAGATATTTGGCAATAACTTTTATTTATATTGATATGGAATGTTTATCTAATATTGGTAATATATATAAGGAATGTACTTTTTCCTTTATCTATATAGAATATTTATCCAATATTGATTCAACATAGATAAAACATGTTTGGCAAAATTGAAAGTCCATAAAGACAC